>NC_142765.1:7266241-7569256 GCF_054948205.1 Urtica dioica subsp. dioica | reverse complement strand
TGATCGGTTCTTCAAAACGTTCGTCCACTGTCCTTATAATTTCGATGAGGAAGATGCGATTAGAGTTTACTGGAACGGACTCTCTGATTTTGAAAAACAACAAGGGGCATATCGCACCTATGAATCCGCGCCTGGAATAACATATGACGAGTTCATGAGGGACATGAAGCATTATATGGATCTTGCCGACGATGATCTACCGCCAGAGGGCGATTCCAACATGAACCCAGTAGAGGAAGAATCAGAAGAAGATCCTAGTGAAGATGATCCAGAAGAAGACTAAATCTTTCGTATTGAGTTAGAGCATCACTCACTCCTTCCTCTTCTCCCCCCCAAAGTCTAAAGCACTCGTTATATATTTATTTATTTTTTTTGTGAGGTTTTGGTTTTTGTTTTTTTTGTTTTAAGTATCACTTTCGTATTTGGATTATATGTTTAAGTTACTTAATATGGAAAACACTTTTATCTTAATAGTTTTATAAAGTTCTTTGTATGAGGGTGTTTTGCATGTTAAGTCTTCTCTATAATCAATCCTAATAGTTTTAGTAGCAAAAAAAACCATAATCGCGAAAATGTCTTTGAAATCTTAGATGGAAAACGTTCAAGCTGCTCGTGGACAAGGCAGAGGTAGGCCACGAGGCCGAGGTATGGGAAGAGGCAGAGTTGCTGCTGATGTCCCAGTGCAAGATGCTCATCATGCAGCTCAATTTCCCGAACAATAGGGAGCAGCAGATAATCCTAATGGTCCAGCCCCCGCACCTCAGCCAGTGGCGCAGCCAGATCTTGAGGTACTCGTTACTGCATTGCTACAACGTATTGAAGCCCAAGAAGTGGAGATACAAGAGTTGAGGAACCACCTCCCGCAAGTGAATGGAAATATGGAAGGGGATCAACAAGCACCACCAGTACCTCCTCAGGGCGTACCTCAGATGGGCCAAGTTGTTGTGGCTGATGATCTTTTTGAAAGGTTCAGGAGGATGAGAGCTCCAGATTTTGAAGGTTCCACTGATCCTTTAGTGGCTGACGAGTGGATGTCAGAGATGAAGAAGATCTTCAACTTCATGAATATCTCATAAATTGAGAAAGTCATATGCGCGTCTTTTGTTCTGAAGAAGGATGAACGATACTGGTGGGAGACAGTTGCTGCTAGAAGAGACACACGCGCTATGTCTTGGGAAGAATTCATTGAGGAGTTCAACAGTAAGTATTTCAACATGCGAGCGATGAACACTCAGCAAAAGGAGTTTGCGGAGCTGAAGCAAGGGACGGTGACTATGACTAAAGCTGTTAGTAAGTTCAATCAATTGGCCACACTGTGTCCTCACTTGGTTCCAACAGAGACAGAAAGAGTTAGGAGGATGATGGGAATGTTCCGACCGGAATTGGCCTTGGCCATTGATAGTGGAAGTCAGCCACCTACCACAGTCGCTGACTGTGTGGTAGGTGGCTGACTGCCTCGAACGTGCCATGCGAGCTGAATACCACTTGATCCAAGTAAAGGAGGAACGAGCCCAGTTTTACAAGGCTCGAAAAGAGGAGAAAGGTCAAAGCAGAGGACCCGACAATAGGAAGCCAAACCAATCAGGAAATCCCCAGCCTAATCATAACCGTCAAGGCTTCAAGTCACAACCCCAATGGAATGGGAATGGAAAGAAGAGAAACCATCCTGGAAATAGTGGCAACGCCAACAACAAGGTCAAGGCAGAGGGAACGACCTTTCCAGTATGCAAGACTTGTGGAAAGATGTATCCTGGAGAGTATCGGAAGGGAACCATGACTTGTTTCAAGGGTGGTCAGCCTGGTCACTTTCTCAAGGATTGTCCGAAATCAATTTCTTCTCAGAATGGACAATATCAGCAGCATAACCCGAATGGACGACTTAACTTCATGCAAGCTGCCATCGAAGGGCCACAGATTTCCCAAGGTCGTTTAGAAGCACCTCCAACCACCCAAATTCCACCACCACAACAAGCCCGCATCTACGCTTACACCAACGCCGATGCTCTAGCCAGCTCTTCGAATGCGGTAGCAGTTCAGCTTCCTATAGCTCATTTTGATGCTTTAGTATTGTTTGACTCTGGTGCTACGCATTGCTTTATTTCATTAGAATTGGCTATGAAATTAGGCGATAGTGTAGTAAAAACTAATAAGGTTGTCAGGACGCATTATCGTCTGGTGATGAGTTGTTATCGGAGTACTGTCTGGAAGGAATATCGACAATTATAGGTGGACTAGATCAGTTAAAGAGTAATTTCATTGTCTTAGAAATGAAAGAATTTGATGTTATCTTGGGTATGGACTTCTTAGGCGAGAATAATGCAATGATCGATTATCGCCGTAAAAGAGTAATCTTCAAGCCAGTAACGGGAAGAGGGTTTACCTTTGAAGGAAGGCCACTCAAGAAATCAAAGATGTTGGTGTCGGCATTACAAGATAGAAGATTGATGAGTAAATGGTGTTATTCCTAGCGCCAGTAGTGGACAAGACGAAGGATGTAGAAGCAATTCCTAACGACGTGCCGGTAGTGAAGGATTATGTAGATGTTTTTCCCGAAAAATTACCAGGCTTAGCTCCAGAGCGTGAGATTTCTTTTGGGATTGAATTACTACCTGGTACGGGACCGATTTCTAAGGCCCCCTACCGAATGGCACCAGCCGAGCTCAAGGAACTACAAACACAACTTCAAGAGTTGTTGGATAAAGGATTCATTCGCCCAAGTCATTCACCATGGGGAGCACCGGTTTTATTCGTAAAGAACAAGGATGGATCTTTTCGCATGTGCATCGACTACAGAGCGCTTAACAAGGTTACTGTCAAGAACAAGTATCCGCTTCCTAGGATTGATGACTTGTTTGACCAACTCAAGGGAGCGAAGGAATTCTCAAAGATTGACTTGCGATCCGGCTATCATCAATTATGAGTCAAAGAGGACGACATTCCAAAGAATGTTTTTCGCACCTGCTACAGTCATTACGAGTTCACGGTCATGCTTTTTGGACACACTAATGCCCCAGCAGCATTCATGGATATGATGAATAGGATCTTTAGCGACGTCTTGAATAAATTTGTAATAGTCTTCATTGATGAACTTCTTATTTACTCTAAGAGTGTCGAAGATCACGAAGAGCACATGCGAGTTGCACTACAGGCATTGAGACGACATCAGCTATATGCCAAATTCTTGAAGTGCGAATTTTGGCTGGATAAGGTGCATTTCCTTGGACACGTGGTTTCTTAGGATGGGATCTCCGTTGATCCTTCCAAGATAGAATCTGTGAATGATTGGAAACCGCCTCGAAGTGTGACAGAGATCAGGAGTTTTCTCGGTTTAGCATGCTACTATAGAAGATTTAATGAAGGGTTTTCTACATTAGCTACTCCACTCACCACCCTCACGAAGAAAGTTAAGAAGTATGAGTAGACTGAGAAATGTGAAGAGAGTTTTCGTGAGTTGAAGAGAAGACTCACCACCGCGCCAATCCTTATAGTCCCTGAAAGTGGAGAACCGTTGTCTATTTACAGCGACGCGTCAAAGACAGGTCTTGGTGCTGTGTTAATGCAAAATGGAAAAGTAGTGGCCTATGCATCACGACAACTCAAGAATCACGAGAGGAATTATCCTACTCATGATTTGGAGTTAGCCGCAGTGGTGTTTGCCCTCAAGATTTGGAGACACTACTTGTATGGCGTACGGTGTGAGATATTTACCGATCATAAGAGCTTAAAGTATATTTTCACTCAAAAGGAGTTGAACATGAGGCAAAGAAGGTGGCTAGAATTGGTTAAGGACTACAACTGTGGTATCCATTACCACCCCGGAAAGGCAAACGTGGTAGCAGATGCCTTAAGTAGGAAGGGTGAGGCTAGTCTATCGATGATGCAAACTTTATCTCCTCAACTCACTAATGAAATCAACAATTTGGGATTTGAAGTTGTCACACAAGGATTAGCCAATATGACCTTACAATCAGATCTTTTTAAGAGGATCAAGGAAGCGCAAATGCGTGATCGGGAGATGTCAAAGTTGAAAGACGATGCGTTGGAAAGCCAAGAGTCAAAACTTTCCATTTCGGAGAATGATGTACTATTTTTTGATGGAAGGATTTGTGTACCCAACGAAGATGAGTTACGAAGGCAAATTCTTACCGAAGCACATGAGACACCGTATTCATTCCACCCAGGTTCCACGAAGATGTATCAAGACATCCGAGAACACTTTTGGTGGAACAGAATGAAGGGTGACGTTGCAAAGTTTGTCAGTAAATGTCTTACCTGCCAGAAAGTGAAAGCTGAACATCAACGACCAGCTACAGAATTACAGCCAATCGAAGTCTTTGAATGGAAGTGGGAACAAATCACAATGGATTTTGTGGTTGGATTACCTAAGACGGTTGAGGGTTATGATGCTATCTGGGTAGTGGTGGACCGTTTGACCAAGTCTGCTAGATTCATCCCGATGAAGGTCACGTACTCTGTGGAGAAGTTGGCTGATTTATACGTGAATAACATGGTGAGACTGCATGGCGTTCCTCTATCCATCATCTCAGATCACGATGGTCGTTTCACTTCTAACTTCTGGAGGTGCGTGCAAAAGTCGCTGGGATCGCAACTGAAGTTTAGCACCGCTTTTCACCCCCAAACGGATGGCCAGTCTGAGAGGACTATTCAAACCCTAGAGGATATGCTAAGGGCAAGTGTCATGGATTTTGGTGGGAGTTGGAATAAGAGGCTGCTACTTATTGAATTCTCATACAACAACAGCTACCAAGCCTCAATCGGCGTTGCACCATATGAAGCTCTCTATGGGAAAAAGTGCCGATCTCCAATTCACTGGTTTGAAGATGGAGAAAATAATCTCGAGAAAACAGATTTTATCCCAGACACAACTGAGGCTATCAAAAAAATTCGTGATCGAATGGGAACTGCCCAAAGTCGATAGAAAAGCTACGCCAATAAGAGAAGGTGGCCACTGGAATTTCAAGTCAGAGATTTTGTGTTCTTGAAGGTAACACCACTCAAGGGTGTGACGAGGTTCGGCAAGAAGGGAAAATTGAGCCCGATGTACATTGGTCCTTTCGAGATCATAGAAAAAATTCGAAAACGTAGCCTACCTTCTAGCCCTGAATCCCGAGTTAGCATTGAATAAGTTGACTTCCGAAAAACCGGAGAATAATAAATTAAATTCTCGAATTCTGAACCGACTCGAATCTAATCCCGACAACAAACCTTATATTTTCAAATAGTTTCGAATCCAATAACTAACGAAGTTTCAACTTCGTTCTCTCCACGCTTCAGGACGTGCTAAAGGTCTCGGAAAGCGTGTAAAGCAAAGAGACTCTGAAATTCATCGAGTTCTCTGAGAACTATTCCGGGTAAGTGGGATGTAGGTTTGAGGCGCCAAAAGGGGAATGGTCCCTAGTAGAATAATTGTTTATGTTTACTCGTTTAATCCTAAAGCCAAGAGGAACCCTCAGTTAGACAAGACGACCGAATAAGGCTTCAGCTACTAACTAATAAGATAATAAAATGATAGGGTTAAACGATTAGCGGGTTAATATCCTTGAAGCCTTTAAAACTATGTTAAGCTTCTATAATAGGTTTTACTCCTTTGTCCCGATGAAGAAGACAACAGGAAGAGGAAAGACGCTGTCCTTCGGATTCAATCCCGAGAGGAACTGTTCTAGGAAGAGGTCCCAGCTTCACAGCTGTTGACAATTCCTTCAAAATACTTAAAGAGCCATACATTTAAATTAATAATGTTAATGACGGGTTTTATCTCGATAAGATCTCCTCCTGTAATAAGATAGCAGGTAAGCTATAGACGGCCCCTGTAAAACTTAATGAACCCTTGTCAGCAATGTAGCGGGTGGCATCCTCAGAGACCCTTTAATGGGAAGTCAATGGGTGGCTTCAGGTAAGTCGATGGGTGGCTTACCTATCCTGAGGGAAATATGAACCCTGGAGCAACCAGGGATTGTTGAGGGTTTGCTCCCCTCTACCAAGCGTGCATTAAGGCCCTCCTACATGTGTTAGTGGATCCAAGATGTTAGAACTTCGGCCTTCCAAGGACTAGGCTCGAGTTCTCGGAATGGTTTACTCATCTCTTATGAACGGTTGCGGACTAAAGTGTTGATTGGCCAGTCCACTGATGTAAGGCGCCGGGATGAGTGAGATGGATGAGTTCCTAGGAAATCGGTTGTTAGTCGGATTCCTATATGATTGTGTGATTGATCGTTCTAGAACTGAGTTCTAAAACTATATATGCTTCTATTATTGAATAATTTTTCGTTATGCTACTTGAATGATTGAATTTTTTTTATTCTTCTGAAACTGTCATTTGCGTTCATCATCTGCATCTATGCATCTCATGAGTAGTAGGTTACATATCCTACTTACTGAGTCGGTGTGACTCACCCCATAAATCCCTCTTCTCGTAGATAAAGGAAAAGCTCGGGCGAAGTATGAGTGCTAGTCAAGGTAGATCTCATGACGACCTGTGGCATAGGAAGTGTCTTTTTGGGAAATGGGTATCAGGTTTTTGAAAACCGAGCTTGTATGCTCGTGAAAATGTTATATGGATTTTGAAAGAACTTTTATTATATAATAACGTTTAGATGATCGGCCCGAAACTCTTTTTACGTTTTGAAACTCAGTTAGCACGATTATGGGCCAGTGCTTATGAATAGCAAGCTAGGGTAGTCCGCATCTTTGTAACTCTTTTAGAAGAGAAAAATTTTACCGGTTTTAGCGGACTAGCTCTAGGAACCCTTGCTATTACTTATATTCAAATTAATTTTATTTCCGCTGTTTGTTTGATAAAACGTGTATGTAAAGTATGTCTGAAATGTTTTCTTTCTTGGAAATATAATGGATTATTAAAAAGGTCGCGATCCGAGGGCGACGGGTGTCATGCGGGTCGTGACAACTAGACTTAGAGCCAAAGAGCTAATACAAAACGTTAGGTCTAATGAGGACCTAGCTAGGTTCCAAAACAAAAGACCAAGAAGAAGATAGAGAGGGAGAAGGGGCGGCCAAGTTCTAGAGAGAGAAGCTCTCAATCTCAAAAACTTGTTTCAACATTGTAAATGAGGTGTGTTATTCATAGGAGAAGTGATTGCATTGAAGAGGTAGTTTCCTCTTTTCTATTGAATATCACATATTCATGAGCACAATCTTTATTTCCCATTCCTATCATAATAATACCAAGGGTTAGAAATTTGTTTCCCTTTTTCCTCTAGTTGGCCGTCCATCATCATAGCACATGTGCTATAAATTTGTTTCTTCTTTTCCTTTTGGCAAGTATCTTCATACATCAATGCACAAAATAATTTTTCTTTCTTGTATTGATGGCCACGGTTTTGACATCTAGAACAAGCTTCTAGATGTTTCTTTATTTGTTCATGACAATACAAGATGTAGAATTTTCACATAAATTGAAATTCAATCATCAAAGCACAAATGTCCAATATTGTCTGTGTGGATCAATTACATTGTCATCATATGACAATGTCCAAAATCTTATTTTGACATTTATACCATCTTATGTCCTTATGGACAAAATTACCCTTCATATAATTTTCGTAAAATTTGAATAGTTCAACATTTGAACTTGTTTGGACTTAGCTACTAGTTTAACAAATCCTACTCTAATAACTTGTGGTACCTCATGGATCCAAATGAACAAAGCTTGAGCTACCATACTTGGACACAAAAGTTCACAAACCTTTTCCAAGTTCTAGCTTAATGTCAACTGGCTCCACTAAAGAGTTGACACTGAAAATCTCTCGGTTCAAATGAATATATTTTCTACTCAAAATTCTACTTAATTGTGATGAGTGGATCCATTGAATATTATCTATGTTTACCCTTCACAAATATCATCAACTAGATGGGATTTATAAAATTACCATTTTACCATTCTAGTTGTTATTTCCTCAACTCCTTTGTCACTTGTGAATAAGTTAGAAACAATGTATTGACGAGGAGCTAACAAGTCACATTGATTCATCGAAAAGAGTTATTACTCATTTTGGGCACTGGCCAGTTCATTTATTCACATTCCAAGAAAAAAAGCATGAGGTGATATACATTGCATTTTAGCAATCTTGTACATGAATTCCATATCTATGAGATCTTCACGAAGTTGTTCATGACATCTTCATAACTTAGTACTTCATAAATAGGTCTTGTCTATATCACATAGTGAATCTAGAACTCTGACTTTCTCAAATGAGAGTACGTAAGCTATGAAATGACATGTCTCATTTCAGCATTGAGGTAAGCATGATGCAATTCATACATAGTGAATTTGAGACAGAAGAGGTTAAATAATTTGTTCTTATACTGTCTATAGAAGTGCACTGGTCAATTAGTATCTTCAGAAGATATCTGGGAAGAACTATATAGTCTCCAACTCTCTATGTCTCATAACTAGACATCATAGGTTCTCCTAACAGTCATACTGAGATCAATAGCCATTTGACACTTAGATTGTGAATATGCTTAAGAAAACCATGAAGAGTTTGTTCATGCAAATCTATATTTGACTCTTCATTTGTTGTTAGGTTTGTTTAAGGACTAAAGACTAAGGTTTATCATAAAGCTTCAAACAAACAAGGAAGAATAAATGAAAATTTCAACTCTTTATTAATTATTCAGCAGATACAAGCAAGAGTCTTCGTGGGAGTTTATTACATCAAATGTATATAAGTTATAACTACTACTCTTCTTGTGGGGGCCAAAGGCAACAGACGGAAAATGAGTCATTTCCGAAGTGCAACATATGTGGAAGGATGCACCCAAGAGAATGTAAGATGGGCAGTATATTGTGTTACAAGTGCGGTCAGCCAGGACACTTCCTTAAAGATTATCCGAAGCAAATCTTTGAGCAGAGCAATAAGAATGGGCGACTCAACTTCATTCAAGTTGTAATTGAAGGGCCACACTTTTTCCAGGGCCGACTAGAAGCACCACCAGCAACTCAGACACCACAACCTCCTCAAGGTCACATCTACGCCTACACCAATGTCGATGCCCTAGTCAGCACCTCGGATGTAGTAGCAGGTCTGTTATGACGCCTTTGTATTGTTTGACTCTGGTGCTACTCACTCCTTTTTTTGTTGGAGTTGGAAAAAAAAATTAGGCTATAGTCTAGAGAAAACTATAAAAGTTTTATGCACGACCTTACCGTCCGGTAATGCTTTATTATTATCATAGTACTACTTAAAAAATTATCGATAATAATTAGTGGTTAGAGCTGAGTATCGATTTCACCATTTTGGAGATTAAAGATTTCGATGATTTTTTTAAAGATTATTATTATTTCCAAGTAGAGTTTTTACGTTTCTTCTTGACTTTCTAGTTAATTTTCGGGACGAAAATTCTAATAAGTATGAGAGATTGTGAAACCCCGAAATTTAACATTGTAGAGAACGTTATGAATTTTATAGATTAATATTTAACTCTCTTTTTTTTATTGATGTGTTTATTTTACATATGTCATATATATAATCAAAGAGGAGTATATATATAAATTATATATGATAAACGTAGAATTATATTCCGCTTCCATGAATATACATATATATATAATGAGATATATTAAGTATTTTTCATATATTTTTGTAAATGAAGATATAAAAGATATATATATATATATATATGAGTTTGTTTGTTTTTACGTAATAAAATATTATATATACATATCTATATATAACTTTTTATGTATATATATATGTGAGAATATATATACATACATATATATATATATATATATATATATATATGTTATATAGGTATATAGTCACACGGTTAATAAGGTTTTGGTTTTAGACAACCTTTAGTTAATTTTCCGTAAATAGCTACACCCATCAATTAACAAGAAGTTAAAAGACCAAACAGACCTAAAACATATCCCGCCCATTTTGAAGTAGAATAATTAAAAAATTAATACATAAATTCGGTCATAATAATTGTTCGCGCTATTCGAGGAAGGAAATTAAACGTCATTAATTAATTACCATAAATTTCAAACTATATAGTCTTCCTAGGAGCAATCAGAACCAGAACTATGAACGGCATCGATATCACCACGTTCGCGATCCTCTCCGCCGCGTTTTCGTCTCTCCCGCACCCACCGCACTCTTCCCTGCTCCACTGCGGCGCTGTCTGGAGCTTGAACGACGACGAGGAGGTGTACGGAGCGGCACGGACTTCGCGAAGCCTTTCCTCCAAGACCCTGTTGCGCATCATTGCCATCGACGGTGATCGATGGACACGAACGTCAACAACACACTTTTGCTGTCTCTCTGTGCGTATGCATATTATTATAGCGAAGCAATGCAAAGAGATGCGAATCGCGCACATACCTACTTTCCTCAGCATCATCACATGATTCTCTCCCCAATATTCTATTATTCATTTCCCACTTCAAAAAAAAAAGACGTGGATCGAAGACAACCAGTCATATTTTCCTTCCGATTTCCAATCTTATCCGCAACTTCGTTGGTATGTTGGGATTATTGGGCTCACATGCTGATCGATCAATCGATCGATCCACACCTTTTTTTTTCCTTTTAAGGACGGTAGATTTTTTTTTACCGTGTTTATTGTAAATGAGTATCAATGTACAACGAAGAAATTTACAATACATAAATATGTTAATATGTTAATGAGTCATGTAAATGTATGTTTAATTTACAGATTTATTCAATAAATAAAAAATATATTTACAGATTTTATCCATAATTAATTGTCACGAAAATAGAAACTAATTAACCAAAGTCAACGCTGAAAATTTCCAAATACACGTTAACAATCTTTCCAAATCGGTTAGATTCAAAATTTAAAAAAAACTGTCTAATTCAATTAGCGGGCGTAATAAATAAGGGCAAATATGTAAAACTAATTCAATTAATAAGAAGCCACGTGAGCAAGATGACTATTTACGAGAAATTAACGAAAGGTTGGTTAAAACCAAATCGCTAGTGTTTAAGATGGCTGCGTAGCCAATTATATAACTATAAAGGTTATTAACCTGTACGTAATGCTATATATAGGATATATATTGTCACGCCCCGGGAAAAGATGAGGCGTGATTAAAGAATATAATTAAGCAGTAATAAACTTTACAAAACTAACCCACGGTGCATACTCAGTTATTTACTTTACAAGTCCAAAGATAAAAGAAAGAAAACGAAAATAAAACCAACCTTTGATACTTGATAATCTATCCAGCGAAAACCTTCAAACTCTCGACCACACTTAATCCCGAAGTCGTCCTAACATTTCTTTTCACTTTCCTGGTTATACAGATAATTTAAGAAAAACAAAGAAACGTAGGGTGAGCTTGAGGCACAGTAGGTGTTATAATATTTGGCTCGATTTTTTAAAAAATATATTTTCAAGAATAATAATTCTCATATATCATTTTCGAAAAACAATAATACTTTCATATAATAGTACTATCCTTGTCCCGTGTAGATCTCCATACACGTACAAGTATAACCCCCGTCACGTGTTGATCTCCAACCACGTACGAGTCTAGCTTGCAAAAAAAGTAAACGTGCATTGAATGATGAAATATGCAAATGCAAAATGCGATTTTTATGCTGGTGGCCTGCCACCGCTTGCTCACATAACACGTGGCATTCCTCTGATCAGAATGGTGCACTCTCCACACCCTTTTATATATACGCATGCTTTCTCCGCTTCGTATATATAAGGATCCGGCTATCCCAGGCCAATAAAGAAAAATATTATATTTATATTTTTCAAATAAGGGATATAAGTATAATATCGAAAATATTCTCAACTTCATGATCAGATATCCTGAGATGAAGTTCCGCCACATTTTCTAAGAACAGTTTAGGTTTCGTGGCACGTTCACAACCATTTTCATTTCGAAAATAATATATACTTGAGGCCAAACCATATAATCAGGAGAGAAGAGTTATAATAACCTACCTCGAGATTAAGCGTCTACGTCGCTTGTCCACGAGACGTTCGCTCGCTCCGTGAATCCAAACGTTCACTAATACCGAGAATCCGGACGTTCACTTACACCGTGAACCCTCTAAACGACTTTCAGTCTCGATATCCTATTCCGATAAATAATCATATTAGATTCTCAATGGAATCAACAAACTCGTGTTAACTAAAGACAAAACACACAAGCAACAATCCGGTGGAAATTTCCAATTTCCCAAACACTAAGCTCATGTCAAAACCCGGAGTCAAATATCAAATCCATTCAAGCTTATTTCAATAATTAATTCAAACACGAGTCTCAAATTCACATTCCCATTTACACTTGTGAAATCCTCAGAGACTCGCTCAAATTTTAACATAATTAAAGCCAAGTTTTGAAACTATAACA
Source organism: Urtica dioica subsp. dioica (assembly GCF_054948205.1). Lineage (NCBI taxonomy): Eukaryota > Viridiplantae > Streptophyta > Magnoliopsida > Rosales > Urticaceae > Urtica > Urtica dioica. Next base: position 7,556,880 of record NC_142765.1, on the reverse strand, counting down.
TACCCCGAACAAAACATGAAGAACCCAAACCCGTGACAAATCAATGGAAAAATCCAAATCATTACAACATTACAATATTCACTCTTTTTTTTCCATTGACTTGGATCAAATCAAACGAGCACAATCAACTTTTCAAGAAAGTCACAATCCAAGAAATAACTGGATCCAACGAGATTCCCGTTAAGTCATCATCCAATTAAGCTCAAGCTCATAACTAAAATCAAAATCCCAGTTATCTAATTCTGAATTTCGAGCAAAGAAAATAAAATGGAATCGATGATTCCTTGCCTTGATGTAAAATTCGGCGAGCTTCTTTTTAATCTTCGGCCGACCTTTCTTCTTCTTCGTCGTTGTCGTATCACGCTGAAGAAACCCAGAGCAAATACCCTAATACGCACAATCATCCAACCATCACCATCTGAGGTATAAAATCAATTCAGCAAGAAAAGCAACATCATCAACCTCAGCCACGACAATCAACAATAAAACCAACCCGAATCCATGAAAATCATCACAGCTCGAAAGCCCCAAATTCAAGATTCAAATCCCTAATATTTTTTTTTTTCTAAAATTCAAAGAGAGGAATTAGGTTCAAGGATTTCTTTACCTTGAACGATGTCCATCGACCTTGAATTATTTCCGGCAGAACCGGCTCCTAACCCGGCGGCGACAAACTGCGGTCCTCGTCGGCCACTCTGTCGCTCTCTCTTATTCCCGGTCGCGCGGCCCACTCTCTTGATTTCCTTCTCGTCGTGCTTTAATCCCACACTCTCGCTCACTCTCACTCTCGCTATCTCTCTCTCGTTCGCTCTCTATTTTTCTTTCCCGATTTTCCTCTTGTTCTTCCTCACGTGATACAGTTTTTTTTTTCCCCGTGTGTTCTGTGGTCTTGGTCGAATGGGTTTTGCTGTGGATATTTAATTGAATGAAGATACATTAAGAGGAAGGGATAAGTATGACCAAAATAAAGAGATAGCCACTACAAATACGTGTCACATGTATCATATGTGATAATCTGCCATTTTGGAACTTGGCTTATACACTCACACATGTCCATTTATAGATGATCAGCACTTTTATTATTCTCATCCTTACCACTTGAAGAAGAAAGTGGCCGAGACTTAACCAAGAAGGAATAAGAAAGTTCTCAGGATTTGCTCTTTAAACCTTCAACATTAAAACCTAGTATTTCAACCCGAACTAATGGAAATAAACTTTAGAAAATTAATTACATAATTTTCTATCCATAAACTTTTAACGAGATTTTATTTCCATTAATCACATTCGCGTCCACTCAAAATTCTAACTTGTAACAATTTTTTTTTCTTTAAATTTTGAGACGTTACATATATATATATATATATATATATATATATATATATATATATATATATATTGTGACGACCCGACTTTTCAAACCATCTTACTTATCTTACTTTTTAAACTTAGATGAATTTTTTTTTAAACACATCGAATAAAGGCGAACCAAAATTTTAAAGATCTTAAAAAGAAACAAAAGAATTTAAGAAAAATATGAAGATTGCATATCAAACATTTCATGAGAAGTACTTAACCAAAATTGAAAATACAAATTTGAAACAAAACATAACAGCAAGCATACTAAAACATAATCCATAATCTAAATCTCAACCAAAATATAAAACTCTTTGAAATTTCGAAGTAAATGAAAATAAAAACCCTTAAAAATTATTTCTTAACAACTCGTAGCGGAAGACTTATTTTTTAATAACGAAAACAAAACTTTAAACTTTATTTCTTAATAACTCGTAGCGGAAGACTTAATTCGTGAATGGAAACCATGACCCAACCATCTCGCTATCGACGTCGCTAGTCCGCCCTGCTCAGTTCTTTGCAAGTTGTTTACCTACAACACAGACGCATATTTTTCGAAGAGATGAGCTTACGCTCAGCGAGAATAATATAAAGCTCAAAAAAATTCGAGTAATGCAATGCATGAACCGGTTATTAGTATTTTAAAACTAATTGGTGTCATGATCTTTTTTTTTCTTGATTTTATCAACTTTTAGTTCGGGGTGCCACTAGGGTAGTCATACCAATTTCAGTGTACACTTTAGATACGAAGAGATGGGGGTTATAAAGTCCCACACTTCGCTCTATCTTTTAAACTTATTAGGGCCTCGGCCCGAGAAATTTCCCTATTTGAGCATCGGCCTGGGAAACTTTTCCTTAATACCTCTCGAGACGATACGACTCCCTTGCTTATCTTTACCTTTCACTTTTAAAATTACGTTACATACTGATATGACATGTACATAAAAACTTTCAAACATATGCTCATACAATACATGACAAAAAAAATATAAAACATGTACATTCTCAAATCTACATTTACTTAACAGTGCATAGTTGACCAAACATAAATCCAACTACTACAATCAATCACACAATCAAATAAAGAAAAACCTACTCAAACATATAAAGCTTTAAGCAAACTATAACATGAATTACAAAATATCATATTTAATTTTGAACTAATCTGTGTTGTAGTGAGATTATTCTCACCTGGATATTAGATGTAACGATAGTAGATCATCGAAGGAATTGGATGCTCAAAACGACTCGCAACCTAAATGGGATAAAATGCTACCAGAGATCAGCTAAGGAAAGGATTCAAGACATTCTTTAGGTTCTGGAAATTTTTCGAACGAGATTCGACGTGAAATTACGAAAATACCTTTGGCTATTAGGGTTTCGGGGAAAAACTAAAACTCTGGTAAAACTTTTGTAAAAATTCCAATAACTATAAAACATGATTTTGAGGACTTTTTTGTGAAGGCACCATGGCCAAAAGAAAATCGGAACTATTTATTAATAATAAAACAAGTATAACATCTTACTTTAAAAACTTGTGAAAAACTGGTCTGCAGACCGATCGTAAAATAATCAGAAAATATTATGTATAGAATGAAAATATTTTTTTATTGCTTTTTTAAGAAGAAGACATGTAAAACTAGGATTTCCAAAAAGAATCAACGCAAATTAATATTTTTTTTAATCCATAGTAAACGTTTTAAAGTCTGAAAATTAGAAATAGGTCAGACCAGCGAATCAGGTATGCGCACTGATTTGAAAATAATTGGAAAAGATTCTGTATTTCATAAAAATATTATTCAATTTAAGATTTAAACAGAAAACCTCTAAATCTAACTTTTCCAAAATGAATCGACGAAAAAGAATTATTTTTGATGCCACGGTAAGCATATTAAAATTAGGGTTTTATTAAATCCGAACCAAAAACCTTCTTTTGATCTATAAACTCTTTTAAAATAACATCACAAAAAAAGTAGAACTAATTTGAGAATTACCACGAATTACATACCTGATTTCTCAGATGGTTGTAAAAGAATTAGTCTTTAACAATCATTGAACTAAAAAACAAAGAGAGAAGGATCTATTTATTTGGTGGCTAAGATTTAGGAAGAGATGAAGTGAGGGATAGAGATAGAGATATAGAGATCGGTAGTGAGCAGAAGAGAGAGACTGATGGTGCACTTAGAAAAAAAAAATCAACACTACGCAAAACCCTAATGAGCTTTATATATGATTTTTTTTTTCAAAATCTAACCTTCTTTTAATTAGGCCGATATATGAAAACTCTAAAAGACATTAACAGACTAACACAACTGTGATATTTTTTTCTTTATGCGCATAATATATTTATATATATACCTATTTAAACGCATATACCCACTTACATAATTAACACGTTATATAAGCTAAAATAGAAAATATTATATTAGATTACAAAAATATCACATATATTACTTCCTGGTGAAGGAAAGTAACCAAATCTAATAAATTTATAACTATCTGTTGAGCGATTAACTAAAAATCTTTATATACATTATACATAAATAACATATATCATATATATATATATATATATATATATATATATATTCTCAATATACCAACTTTTCACTAAAAAAATATATTCATATGTAGCTATGTAACAATTATATATACATAAAAATAAATATGTATAAACTCCAAGGTATGTTTCTTTGGATTTAACTTTCAAGAGAGAAAAAAGAAATTAGATAGTAAAAAAAATCTCTATAACCATATTTCACACATAACGCTAATTTAGAAATTAAATATGTTATATTTAGGGATTTATATATATATATATATAAGTATCAAGGTTATTAACCTGTACGTAATTCTATATATAGGATATATATATATATATATATATATATATATAATAAAAATAGTAATTAATATATTAATAGTATGAGTAGAATTAGGTTTGAGCTATTAGGGTTTGGGTTTATAGGGTTTAATCAAGCTCTCTATAAAACATTCAATCCTTTTTTTTAACACTTTCTCTCAGTCCTCTCTCTTTCGTTTCTCTTTTTCTTTGAAAATTCGTAGCCCTAGATAGACAACTCAATCATTGAAAAAAAATGTATGTATTTCTTCTATCTGGTTCGGATTCAATAAAAAATTGTTTCTTAAAACGCTTACCGTGTTTTCAAAAATCATTATTTTGCATCGATTCTTTTTGGAAAAGTTAGGTTTAAATGTCTTCTATCTAAATCCTTAACTGAAAAATATTTTTATGACATACAAAATACTTTCCGATTATTTTCAAATCAGTGCGCAGACTTGATTCGCTGGTCTGGCCTGTTTCCGATTTTCAGACTTTAAAATATTTACTGTGGATTCAAAAATTATTATTTTGCATTGATTATAGTTTAAAACGCTAGTTTTATATGTCTTCTTTTTTAAACAAGTAATCAAAAAATATTTTCATGCTATTCATAATATTTTATTATTATTTTACAATCGGTCCGCAGACCATTTTTCACAAGTATTTAAAGTAAAATGTTATACTTGTTTTATTTTTAAGAAATAGTTCAAGGATGTTTTTGGCCGTGATGACTTTACAAAAAGTGGTCAAATTTATGTTTTATAGTTACCCTTTTTTATATAAGTTTTTACAGTGTTTTATTTTTCCCCCGGAACCCTAGTAGCCAAGAGTATTTTAGTAATTTCACGTTGAAGGTCGGTTTTGAAAAGTTCCAGAATCTAAAGTATGTCTTGAAATCCGTTTCTAAGCTGATCCCCGGAAATCTTTTCCATCAATTACGTTCCGAGCTGCTTAGCTTTCGCGAGTCGTCTAGTTTTCCCGAGCCGTCCACGACCAACGGTCGTACTTTCCGAAACAAAGGTGAGAGTAATCTCATTGCAACACGGATTCATTCGAAAATAAATAATTTGACTATCTGATCTGAATTAGATAGAGTGTGTGTTTTATTTGTTTGATTTGTTTGAATATGTTTGTTTAGATATGTCTGTTTGTTTGGACATGTCTGTTAGTCATGTTATGTGAAATGTTATGATATGATACGATATGAGAGTTTAATATGTGAAATGTTATAATATGATACGATATGAGAGCTTAGTATGTGAAATTTTATGATATGTCAAGTTGATGATATGTTATATTGTGTTATGTGATGATACGATATTTATATTGTGTCATTCATGTATGTAACAAAAATAATCAAGTGAAAAGATAAGTAAGAGAGTCGTACCGCATCGAGCTATTGAGGTCTTACAGAGAATTTTTTAGCCGACTTACGGGTCCAAATGGGAAAATTTCTCATATGTTATAAGTTTATATGATGGAGCGAAGTATGAGACCTTGCAACCCCATGTCTTCGTATCCAAAGTGCGCACTGAAAATTGGTACGACTACTCTAGGGGACCCCCGAATTAAAATATGATAGACTTATAATAGGGTATCTTATGTCACGGTTTAGCTTAAAACACTAAAAATCGGTTCAGGTGAGTTGTAGTTATGCTCGTTGAAGTTAGCTCATTATATATATATATATATATATATATATATATATATATATGTTTATGTTTTGTGAGTTATAATTATTCTCGCTGAGCGTTAGCTCATTCTATGTATATACGCCCATTGTAGGTAGACAATATTTGAACAAATGAGAAGGCTGGACCAGCAGCGACGATAGTGAGAGAGTTGGATTATGGTTGCCATTCACGAAAATAAAAGACTTTCGCTTAGCTTTCAGTTTTAAATAATCAAACCCAAGGTTTTATTTATATCGTTTTAAGTTACGTATTTTAAGATCCTTTCAATTTCGAAAAAGGTTACGATTTTATTTATGGGGTCAACTACAATCGTATTTTGAGCTTAAATTCTTGTTTATGCAATTGATACATTTGAGTTATTTATTTTATCGAGTTATGAATTAAGTGTTTTATTTATTTAAGTTGTGAGTTTTCAAATTTGCATCTCAAGTTATGTTTTAAAAACAATTATCTCAATTTTTCTAAAGAAAGTTTAAAAGTAAGATAAGTAAGACGGTCCAGAAAGCCGAGTCGTCTCAATATTTCTGAAAACTGAGGGAAGAAATCTCGCATTTTAATTAAACACAAGGGATACCATTGATATTTTCCCTATTAAATAAGCAAAGCACGGTACTAAAAAATCCTTTGCATATACGAAAAAAAAAGATATTTGCTTATATCGTAGATCCACATTATTTTTCATTTCTATAATGTTCAAATATTTAAATACATAATATTTTTTATCTGATAATTAAACATTAATATCTTTATATTGTTAATGCATGTTGCACCTAAAAATTAGATGCGAGTTGTTGCATTTAAAATAATAGATGCGGAGTATTATGTGCAACAACTATCGAATTTAATGTTACATTTAAACGATATTTAGATGTGAAATTTTTGCATTTAAAAGCGGTTTAGATGTGATATTTAAAGTTATCGTAAAAATAAAGAGCTTAATTGTTTTTATATAAAAATATAACTCAAATATCTAGGAATATGTCAATTTTACCCTAATTTAATTGTTGTATAGTCTATCATTATAATAAGTTTGATTTTTGTCTCTCATAACATTATATAATATTATTATCGTTCAACAAATATATAATAATATTTTATAGATGTATATTGATTATTTAATTGTATACTAATTACATATATATTTAAGTTGTATAGTATATATTAAAAATTTTATAATGTGTGTTAATTTTTTTTACTGAATAATATTATATTTTTGATATGCTTTGGATGTCTCAATTATTTTGAAAATAAAGAAAGTATTATGATATGTTTGTAACTCTCTCTCTCTCTCTCTCTCTCTCTCTCTCTCTCTCTCTCTCTTTGTATTTTTATGTCGAACGTATTTCAATTGAAATTTGTCAACATGATAAGATATGTTATCTAAAACGACAAAATTATTAACAAACACAATGTTACAATTTGTTAAACGACAGTATTAGTAGTTTGAGAGAGACATAAGAAAATAAACGACACCGTTGGTTAATACAAACGAAAACACTCTTTTTTCTTTCCAAAAGTTCTTTGATATGCGCTTTCATGGTATCTCTGAACTCTGAATTCTGAACATTGAACCAAAAAAAGCTTCAAGCTCCAAGCTCATTGACGTTGCTCGAGAATGGGAAAGAAGACGAAGAAGCCAGGGAAAGGCAAAGAGAAAACCAAGAGAAAAACCGCCAAAGCTGAGGAAAAGAAAGCTCACAGAGACTCCAAGAAGCGCTTACCGAGGACGACAATGATGCTATACTCGTAATTACAATATCTTCTTAGAACCGATTGCCACGTATACTTTCAGTCGTTGGATAGTATGCTTGTCTGTACTATATCCTTTTTATGGCAAACAAGACAAGATATTGTCTAACACATTCATGGGCAGATTCTTGAGCAGGTCATGCTGCACCATCGTTTCGCTACTCGAGTTGACTGAAAATTATACCTCCATCATTGAATCATATTGAATAAGCAAAATACGGTACTAAAAAAAGCCCTTGCATAAAAAACAAAAAAAAATAATATTTGCGTACATCGTACATACACATTATTTTTCATTTCTATAATGTTCAAATATTAAATACATAATATTTTAACTGATAATTAAACATTAATATCTTTATATTGTTAATGCATGTTGCACCTAAAAATTAGATGCGAGATGTTGCATTTAAAATAATAGATGCGAAGTATTATATGCAACAACTATCGAATTTAATGTTACATTTAAACGATATTTAGATGTGAAATTTTTTTCATTTAAAAACGGTTTAGATGTAATATTTAAAGTTATCGTAAAAATAAAGAGCTTCATTGTTTTTATACAAAAAATATAACTCAAATATCTAGGAATATGTCAATTTTATCCTAATTTAATTGTTGTATAGTCTATCATTATAATAAGTTTGATTTTTGTCTCTCATAAAAGTGTATAATATAATTATCGTTCAACAAAGATATAATGATATTTTATAGATGTATATTGATTATTTAATTGTATACTAATTACATATATATTTAAATTGTATAGTATATATTAAAAATTTGTATAATGTGTGTTAATTTTTTTACTGAATAATATTACATTTTTTATATGCTTTGGAAGTCTCAATTATTTTGAAAATAAGATGACATGTTTGTAACTCTCTCTCTCTCTCTCTCTTTTGTATTTTTCTGTCGAACGTATTTCAATTGAAATTTGTCAAAATGATAAGATATGTTATCTAAAATGAAAAAATTATTAACAAACACAATGGTACAATTTGTTAAACGACAATAATGGTAGTTCGAGAGAGACACAAGAAAATAGTTAGTTTACACAATTTTTCATAAAACGACACTGTTGATTAATAGAAACGAAAACATTCTTTTTTTTTTCTTTCAAAAGTCCTTTGGTAGCCGCTTTCATGGTGTCTCTGAACTCTGAATTCTGAACAGTGAACCAAAAAAAGCTTCAAGCTCCAAGCTCATTGACGTTGCTCAAGAATGGGAAAGAAGACGAAATCCATGGAAAGGCAAAGAGAAAACCAAGAGAAAAACCGCCAGAGCTGAGGAAAAGAAAGCTCGCAGAGACTCCAAGAAGCGCTTACCGAGGACGAAAATGATGCTATACTCGTAATTACAGTATCTTCTTAGAACCGAGTGCCACGTAAACTTTCAGTCATTGGACAGTATGCTTTTCTGTACTATATCCTTTTTTGGCAAATGAGACAAGATATTATCTAACACATTCTCATGCATATTCTTGAGCATGTTATGCTGCACCATCGTTTCGCAACTCGAGTTGACTGAAAATTATACCTCCATCATTAAATCATATTGAATAAGCAAAATACGTTACTAAAAAAAGCCATTGCACAAAAAACAAAACCAAAAAGAATATTTGCGTACATCTTTCATACACATTATTTTTCATTACTATAATGTTCAAATATTAAATACATAATATTTTAACTGATAATTAAACATTACTATCTTTATATTATTAATGCAAGTTGCACCTAAAAATTAGATGTGAGATGTTGCATCTAAAAAAATAGAGACGAAGTATTATATGCAACAACTATCGAATTTAATGTTACATTTAAACGATATTTAAATGTAAAAATATTCCGGGAGAAAAAGGGTAACCCGTACCGAAGGGTAAACCGATCATGCATGAGTAAACCGTAAAATACCGTATTTATCAAAGAGTTTTCAATGAAAAACAAATACATAAAAAACTTGTTTTTATACATTATAAATATATTTATATATATAACCTAGGGGTTTGATCTATAGAGGCAAAATCACTGTTCAATGATCAGTGAATTTTTTTATTAGAGAAAAAAAAATTGGATCCCAGACACAAGTACTACTCATTCGTACTTTTTTTAAAAAAAATGGTACAAAATAGCCATTTGAAACTAATTGATTAACAAAATAGCCAAAATTTCAAATTTTCAGCCAAGTAACCAAAGTTACGTTGTCAAATATTTTTTGACACAAAGATTAACTTTTTTTTTACAATTATTAGAGAAATTTTTTGTCACTAACCCATTTTACACTTCTTATTAGGGGAATAACTCAACTTTCATTTAATTAAGGAAATAGCCCATTTTTTTTATTAGCAGACAATTATACCCTTCGTGAATTAGTTAATTAATTAACAGACTTAATTGAGTTACGTTAATTAATTAATTGAATGTTTAGATTTGAAATTCACAAAAAATTTACAAAAATCAGAACTTAAGTAAATTCCTATTCAAAACATTCAATTAATTAACCTAATTCCTGATTCAATCAGTTAGTAAATTAACTTTACTCACAAAAAATAAGAACCTAAGCTAATTCTTAATTCAACCAATTAGTTAATTAATTAACCTAACTCAATTTAGTCAGTTAATTAATTAACTGATTCGTGAATTAGCATTGAATCAACTAAATAGCTCAACAATTTGAGACCAAACCAAGTTCTATATCACTTCAATTCAGACATCAAGCATAGAATTTGTAAATCCCCAATTATTCTCAATCTGAAACCCTAATTCCCAAATCTCTTAGCTTGACCGAGATGTATCTTCACTTCGTCCTCGTTGTTCTTCTTCCTCGGTCGAAGCTTGGTGAAGGAGGGAGCTCGGAATCGCCGGCGTCGGAGGCCGGTCAGGTCAGAGGAGCTCGCCGGAACTCACGCTGGGCTTGCGTCGGAGGCGCGCGTCGGGTGAGCGCCGGAGCTGAGCGAACAAACGAGAGAGAGAGAGAGAGATGACCCTCGTCCATCACCGTATATTGCTCGGCACCGCTGCCAAAGGACGACGAAGTCCCGGCGGAGATCGAGGAATGCGACGCCGCGGAAATGACGATCGTCGGAGCAGCGCCGACGATTGTGGCCGAAGAGAACTCGATGTTGTTGAAATCCTGAAAATTGAGGTTCAATCCCAGGGCTTGGTGAGTTTAGGTTAGGCGTGAATATAAGGGTAATTTAGGTAGTTTAGGTAAGTTGTGCTATTCCCTTAATTTAGAAGAACTTGGGCTATTATCTTAATATTAGTGAGCTGATTGGGCTAGTATACAAAAAAGCCCCAATTATTATAAGCAATTTATCAGTTTCAGAAATATTAATCCTAAGATTAATTTTGTTTTTGAAATCTGATTACTGTACATTTTGGCTATTCTTTTAATCTTAGGGAAATCTTGGCTATTTTGCAAATCTTTAACTTTAAACAGCTATTTACCAAAATCACCATTTTTTAATAAACAGATAAAAATGTCTCCAAAAAGCTTTAAATTCATTTTTTTCAAACCTAAATATTTTTGGACATGTCTTCGTATTTTTCTTCCTCGATACTAAAATATATTAATTATTTCGTTGCAAACGCGTGGAGCATATTGTTTATATACACATAATAAAAAAAAACATAACATAATATAAACTAAAATCTTAAAATAATATATTTTTACAAAATTATATATACATAATATTCTCTATTTAGTTATATTATTTCAAGTATAAAAAGGATGAAAGAGTTACATAATATAGTAATTAGCAATTAATTATGGGAAATATTACAGAATTGGACAGATAAAATAAAGTGAAATTTGTTGTAACTAGCCAAGTTTGTCATTTTTATTGGGGGAATAGCTCAAGTTTCATTTATTAAGCAAATAGCTCATATTTTCGGCTCAGACCATAACACCCTTGATAAATTCGCGAATAGGTTAATTTAATTAACTTACTGGAGTAAGTTAGGTTAATTGATTAACTTATTGGTTGAATATTAGTTTAGGTTTTGATTTTTTTGTGAGTAAAATTAATTTACTAAATGATTGAATTCGGAATTAGGTTAATTAATTGAATGTTTTGAATATTAATTGACTTAAGTTATGAATTTTGTAAATTTTTTGTGAATTTCAAATCATTCACGAATCAGTTAATTAATTAAGCTAACTCACTCCAGTAGGTTAATTAAATTAACCGATTCGCGAATTTACAAAGTGTCTCTCCTCAATCCCCTCCATCGCCGCCGATTTCCTCTCCGCCGCCGATTCCTCTCCCCCCACCGATTTTCGAGTCAATCTGAGCTGTCGATTCTCCGAGCATCGCCGCCGCCGGAGCTCGACGGAATCGACACCGTCTATGGCAGATCTTGACGGCGTCTATGGCGGATCTCGCCGGCAACGTTAGGGATCAGCAACGAGGATGGACGACGATTGGCGACGACGAGGCGGCGTGAAATGGATCGACGGTGATCGGCGGCGTGAAGTGGATCGGTGGCGTGAAATGGACGAAGATGAAAACGAGTTTAGGTTTAGGTTTTGAGAAAATTGAGTTTTGCTCTTATATATGAGGGTAATTTAGGTAGTGAAATATTAATTGGGCTATTCAATTAATTTATTCAAACTTGTGTTATTCTCCTAATATTGATGGATTGATTGGGCTAGTATGTTCACTCCCATTTTAGCCTCATTATATAGAAAAGAAAAAAAGAAGAATAATGAATTAAGAAAAAAAACGTTAAGGTTATACTTATTAGTGTTAAGTGTAACTCTTATTTTGGCCCATTCTCCCTCTCTCCACTTCGTCTTCTTCTTCTTCTTCCAAACTGATTAAAACCTCTTTGACGTTACTTTAAACAACCATTGAAGGTCTGGAAGTTTTGAAACTTATTTGCAATCCGCGGGAATCGCCGGCGTTTATGACATTTCAACGCTCCGACGACGGAAAGCTGTAGCCGGATCTCGGCGGTATTCAGTGAGATTTGCACTGTTTCACTTCGGGATTTTAGGTCTGTGTTTTCGAACTCTTTTGATTTTTTTTTTTTGAAAAATTAGGCCGAGATTAAATATCCCGGTTTTGGGTGCGTCTCAGACTGTTTTGCTCCGGATTTTGGTTCACGGGAACCGAACCACTTCTCGAACCGATAACCCCGTTTTTCACGGAACCGGGTTCGCGACTTCCCGCGCGGGAACCGACTGGTAACCCGGTAACTCAAACCTTCGCTCTGGACTCTGAACAGTGAACCAAAAAGCTTCAAGCTCCGAGCTCACGCTCAAGAATGGGAAAAAAGACGAAGAAGCCAGGGAAAGGTAAAGAGAAAACCGAGAGAAAAACCGCCAAAGCTGAGGAAAAGAAAGCTCGCAGAGACTCCAAGAAGCTCTCTCCTGAGGACGACATTGATGCTATACTCGTAATTTCAATATCTTCTTAGTATATACACACATTCTCGTGATCGATTTGCTTTCAACTAAATGACTAATGCTACCCTAAATCAACTCTCGGTTGCTTCAATTATATTCCTGTTCTGGCCTTCGTTAACGAAGAGTGTAGTTTACTAATGATGAACAGTAAAATTACGTTCCTTTGGCATAATCTTCTTATGTTTATGAATTGGTTGTTTGTGTTGTTAATTGGTTAGAAAGAGAACACATATATATTTCTGTTATGACTGAATTTCGCTAATTATATGTTTTTGTGTATATCAATAGTTAAGTATACAAAAGGAAGAGGCTAAGAAGAAGGAAGTCCATATAGAGGAAAACGTTCCAGCCCCGTCTCCCCGGTCGAACTGCACGGTAATAATGCGCTTTCTCTAAACCTAAAATTTTCCTTAGGGTTTGAGAAATTAATTGGTATTCGCATCAATCTGTAGTTGAGCATTAATCCGCTGAAAGAGACCGAGTTGATTCTATACGGAGGTGAATTTTACAACGGTAACAAGGTTTGTCATTTTTTTCCCCTACTATTTGTAGATTGATTGATCCAATATTAGTGAATTGGGTTTCTAATTCGTAATTGCCTTATATTTTTCTCTTATGAGCGCAGACTTTTGTGTACGGTGACCTTTATCGGTACGACATTGAAAAGCAGGAATGGAAGCTGATTTCTAGCCCTAATAGTCCGCCTCCACGGAGTGCCCACCAAGCTATTGCATGGAAGAATTTCCTTTATGTCTTTGGTAGACTCAAAACTCTTTGGAAGACAAGTAATGTATTTGCGAACTGTATTCTAACAAGATTGATTGCTTTTGGTTGCTTATAGGCGGTGAGTTCACATCTCCAAACCAGGAGAGGTTTCATCACTACAAGGTGAGTCATGTTGTACTTCACTCTGATTACTTTAGATTATTGGAAATGGGAATCACCAAGGTTTTAAGGTTGTGAGTTGTTGTTTTTTTTAATATTATGTTATTTATTTATGATTCTTCAGGATTTTTGGGTGTTGGACCTGAAGACGAATCAGTGGGAACAACTCAATCTTAAAGGGTGTCCGAGTCCAAGGTCTGGGCATCGGATGGTAAATACTCGTTCTTTCTATAGGTGTTCAAGATTTATTTTGGTTTGACATGTGTAATATTTTTCTATCTTTTTTCTCTTAGAATTTTGTGTCTTTTTTGTTTTGTTTCTGTTATAGGTGCTATACAAGCACAAGCTTATAGTTTTTGGCGGCTTTTATGACACTCTTCGAGAAGTGAGGTTGGTTATCAATTTTGACTTACGTTTGTTAACGTTATAGTGGAGTGATGATTCAATGTTTCTGACAGATATTATCTAAAACACTTAATAATCTCATGCAAAACTTGGGATTTAATTTTATTTATTTTTAATAAACTCGACAGCATTTTATGAATGTGCTTATATTGTAGCAAATAATGTAATTTTGTTTTAGTCATGGCAGTAAAATATGCTCTGTTATTTGAGCTGATCAGCATTTTTCTCTCTTTTTATAGGTACTTCAATGATATGTATGTTTTTGACCTGGATCAATACAAGGTAATGTATTAACACCGTTACTTTGTGATTATTGTATTTTCGGTCTACAGGCATGTTATTCTAAGTTCTAACATAGAATTTCGCTTTGTTGAAATTTTAGTGGCAAGAAATAAAGCCCGGGCCTGGAGCTATGTGGCCAAGTGGCCGAAGTGGCTTTCAGTTTTTCGTCAACCAGGATGAGGTTGAGCTCGTGATAAAGTTACTGGTTTTGCTGCTAAATCTTTTTTCGTTCACTGCATTGAATTTGCCTCTTTCGAGCATTGCAGACTTTTCTATATGGTGGATATTCCAAAGAAATTTCTTCAGATAAGAGTGGTTCTGAGAAAGGAAATGTTCACTCAGACTTGTGGTCCCTGGATCCTCGAACTTGGGAATGGAACAAGGTTCTCACCTTTTATAATTGCCTTTGAATCATGATTGTCAGATTGGTTATTGCTTGTTTGGTTTATACTATATCGAAGTGATCGAACTCGAATATATAGTCACAACTGTAAACTCTTTTGGAACAGGTAAAGAAAAGTGGAATGCCTCCTGGGCCTCGTGCTGGGTTCGCCATGTGTGTACACAAGAGGCGTGCTTTGCTATTTGGAGGGGTTGTGGATATGGAAGTTGACGGTCAGCTTTTAGTTTTTTATTTTTTATTTATTTTATTTTATTTTTATTTTAAATTAATATTTTTTTTTGGGTAAGCTTTGTTTCTGTTGACTTGCTAATGCCATCCGAGAATTATGTTATATCTTCTCACACGCTTCAAATATCACCCGTCGATCATTTACGGTTTATTTTGTTTCATTTTACAGGTGATTTAATGAGTTTGTTCTTGAATGAATTATACGGCTTCCAATTTGATACACGTCGCTGGTAATGTCCAAATTGGTTTATCTTGTCTTCTCTGCCCTTGATATTGATATATAGCTATTATTGCTAGTTGTTCTTCTGAGAGTATATAAAGTGTACTCTTTAGCAGTTTTTTTTAGCAAATCATGTTTTCATGAAAAAGGGAAAGAAGTTAGCCTAGCAGTTATTAATATCTAATTGATTCAGCTTGTAGTTAATGTTTATGATCTTACTTTTTTTGGTTCAGGTACCCATTAGAGCTACGGAAAGAGAAGTCGATAGCAAAGAAGGTTTAAACATAAGTCAACAAACTATTTGCATTTTTTGAATAGCTATCATGAAATTCGCTTGCCCTAAATTTCTTATTTTGATTTTTTTTTTTTTTTGCGTTACTATTTTTTACGTCTGCCCAGATGAAAAAGACCTCTGAACAAAAAGGTAACGGTTATAACAAAACAAGTTCTATCGAAACGGAAGAGCTTCCAACAAATGGCAGAGACGAGAAATCCGGGTACGACGAAGAAGCGGAAGAAATGGAAATCGATGACAATGTCGATCAAATGTCACAGCATTTGGAAACAACGATGACCGTGGGCGAGGACAAATTACCTACCAAGTCCAATGGAAAGAGTCACGAATCCAGCGCTCAGTTAGATCTACCCGAGGTTTGTTCCATCGGACGAGAATTTAATTTCCCTATTTGCTTAGCTTTATCCTCAAAACTGATTTTGTTGAGATCTTGAATCTCTAGACTCCGAAGCCCTGTGGACGAATCAACGCCTGCACGGTTGTTGGGCGAGATACCCTGTATGTATACGGAGGCATGATGGAGAATAAAGACAGAGAAATCACACTCGATGATTTGTATTGTCTAAATCTCAGCAAACTCGATGAATGGAAGTGCATTATACCGGTTTGTCACTCGCTCGCTCCGTACATAAAAAAACATTCATTCCGAATAGTCTGTCATGGTTATTGCAACACTAACGATGCTGTGTTTTTTTTTTCTCGAACTTGGCACCTATGTCGTTTCTCTATGCAGCCATCAAAATCTGAATGGGTCGAGCCCTCTGACGACGAAGATGAGGACGGAGATGAAGAAGACAGCGATGATGAGTCTGATAGCGGTGGTAGCAACAGCGAAGAGAGCAATGAAGACGACGAACCTGAGGTGCCAAAATGAACTTACATTTTTTTTGTTTCTAAATCACTTTTTAATTCTTTTTTTTTTCTTCTTCTCATTTTACATCAAAACAAAAAAATCGCACTAGCTCCCCCAACAAAAAACCCTAAATCCATCCCTGCTTGTTTAGGCTTTTTTTTTTTTTTTTTTTTTTTGTCTTACTAATGTGAGATGTTTATAATACCACCTCAAGATGGTGGGTCTTTGGGCTCACTCATCTCAAAACGATTGGTCATGAGAGGGGTTATATCCCATAACTTTCCAAGCCTTTTGAGTCTAATGAGAGAGATTCATGGACAACAGAATCATAAAACTAGTCCTTAAAATCTTTTTTTTTTCCATTCTCTCTTTCTATATGTGTTTTTTACAGAGTAGCAAAGATGGTTCGGTTCAAATGGGCGACGCAGTTGCTTTGATAAAGGGTCACGGGAAAAGTCTTCGAAGGAAGGAGAAAAGGGCGAGGATAGAACAGATCAGAGCAAGTCTCGGTCTTTCAGATGCTCAGAGAACCCCGACAGTACTTCTCTAATGATATACTCTCTTATTTTTATTTCGTATTGTATAAAAAGTTATAATCTATGAACTCATTTTCTTTTTTCGCATTTATGTGAAAGCCCGGAGAGACGTTGAGGGATTTCTACAAACGTACGAATATGTACTGGCAAATGGCAGCGCATGAACATACTCAACACACCGGAAAAGTAAGCTTTTTTATTTTTTTTTTCTTTTCCAAGTTTTTTTTTCTTGGGAATAACAATATTTTAATGTCTTCATAATATATGCCTTTGGAATAATTCGCAGGAGCTCAGAAAAGATGGTTTTGATCTCGCCGATGCCCGATACAGAGAGCTTAAACCCATTCTGGATGAGGTACAAAAAGTTTGTGAAAACAAAGATATAATTTTTTTTTTTTTAAATAATGTAAATTTTGATATGTGTTTTTTTAGCTTGCGATATTGGAAGCCGAGCAGAAGGCTGAAGAAGCAGAAGCACCCGAGAGTAGTAGCTCGAGAACTCGGGGCAAAAAGAAAAACAAGCATTAATTGCTCTTAGTAAGTTTTGTTTTTTTCGGGGTATTATTTAATCAAAGAGTGTAAAAATAATTATTTTTTTTATTATGTTCCATAATTATAAGTTAATGTTATACCAAACGCAGAGTTTTTTTTTTCCGGTTGTTTGTGATGTGCCAATCTGCTACCGTTCTTCTCTGCGTATTTGCGTTATTGTTAGGGAAATGGCCGGATCTACTACTCAATTCAATGATTTGGACCAAAATATAGAGTTTCTTGTTTTGGACACTTTTAGTAGTTGCTTAAGTGAGCAAGTACATATTTACCCTTCTTCTTCATTCTTCACGTTATCTTCTTCTTCTTCTCTCCTCACCCGCGCGACATTGGAGAGCAAGGAAAAAAAATTCCATACCACATCATCCATGCTCTCTTCCCGGCCAGCCACCCAAAATCATCACTGCCACCTTTCCTCGCCTTCCTTCTTCCTTTCCTATTCCCGCGCGCCACCACCGAGTCTCCTCCATCGCGCGACTCACAGCCACCGATCTTCCACTGCACGCGCACCGGCCGAGAGAAGGGAGAATGCCGCTGCCGCCGAGGCCCAGCTTGGACGCGCACCTCGACCACTCCGATCATCTTCTCCTTGCTTAGCTCTCTCGCGTGGATCGCTGCCAAGGAAGCGCGACCACCGAGTCTCCTCGAGCGCTCGACCGCTGTGAAGTGTGTGCCGCCGCGAGCTAGGAGAAACGCCGGGAGGGAGAGAGAGCTTGTCGAGGAGGCCGGATTTCAGGAACATAGAGAGGTGATGAGATTTCTTCAGATTGGAATCCATGTTGATTAGGGTTAGGTTTTGATTTGGGGGTTTTGGTTGTGAACGTGTTTTGATGATTTTAGTTGAAGATTTGAATTGTTTTCGGTGATGATTCTTCTGGTTATGGGTTTGTTCTTGGTTTTGGACGAGTGTTGTTTTGAATTGGGTCTTGGCTGTGAGCTTGGTTTGCTTGTGTGTTTTTGGCCGTGAGCTTGGTTTGCTTGTTTTTGGCCGTGTTTTACGTTTTGGCCGTGTGGTTCTTTTGGCTGGGAATTCTGAAATGTGTTGTTGTTGTTGTTGTTGTTGTTGTTGTTGTTGTTTAGTGTCTTGTGATAGAAAATCGAGCCTCGGGAGTTCTTTGTGTTTTAGTTGATGAATCGCTCACTTTGATTTGGTGATTGATTTGGAAAATGGATTTGGGAGTTGAGATTTTAATCGAGATTTGATTTGAGATTTGTTATTTCGTTCGGGCTCGGGTTTCTGTTAGTTAATTCTGAGATTGAAATGTGGTTTTATGACGAGTTAAGTAATTTAGAAATTGACTCGATGTTCATTTCTGAATTTCACAGCTCAGTCGCAGATCAAGTCAAAGCGAGCGAAAATCGGCGGAAACTGAGCGCGTCGAAGCCGAAGAGTAGTGAATTCAGAAAAAGATTTTAAAGCTCGATCTCACTCGTGAGTCGTTTATCGCTTCATAGCGTTAGACTCGAGTTTTAATTTTTGGATTTGAGATTGTATTCAGGGATTATTAATTATTTATTTAAGAATGTTCGAGAATTTAAATTCTGGTTAATTAATTCAGAATTCTCGGTTTGTATGATTTTTCGGATTATTCATTTAATTTATTTAAGACTCGTTAAACTCTCGAACCCATGAACCGACACGCAGTGAATCCCGATAACGAACCTTAAGCTCGTCAGCTTCTCCCGAATCATTGACTAATGAGATTTCAACTTCAGGTTTTAGTTTCTCGACGCTTCAGGACGTGTAGAGTCTCGGGAAGTGTTAACGCTTTAGGACGTGTTAACGAACCTAAAACTGCTATATATTTTGGTTTATATTTTTGTATGGTTTTGTTTTGATATGGCTGTGTCTATAGTTGTGGACCGATTGTAAACAGTAGATATCTACAATCACCACAATTGTAGTCATCAATATCTACAATCACTAAAATTGTAGACATCAATGTCTACAATTTGAACAACTATTGTCATTTATGTTTAGGAATTAAAGACTTAAAAAAGACATAAAGTACTGAAATTGTAACATATAATTAGTCATTCATCCATTACTGAAATACACTCCAAGTTCCAAAAAGACATATAATTAGTCATTAAACTATAATAATTGAAATTAGTTCCAAAAACACATACAACTATAATAATTCATCCATTCCTCTCGGACAAAGGAACTGGACTGTTGCATGTAGTCCGGTTGTGACCAACTTCTCCACATCGCGAACACTTCCTAAGAATAGGCTCTTCCCCTTGAGAAGGTATCCGTCTCTTCTTCGGTCTACCGGCGGCACGTGATCTGTGTGTCTGAGGCTTGTCTCTCGTTTATACGACAAATATGTTCACTTTCAAACCTGAATAAGAAAATTCAAAAATCAGAATAACTTTAGATTGATATGTATAATTGTAATAAAAACTGTCATAAACTGTAGACTTATAAGTCTACAGTTAACAACAATTGTAGATATCGACGTCTACAGTTGTAGTAACTGTAGACTTATAATATCTACAATTGTAATAACTGACATTCCTGCATAGTAAAAACGCATATCTGATTGTTATTATCGTGTATGAAAAAAAATTAAATGTCTACAATGAGACTATTTGTATATATGTATATCTACAATTACACCAATTGTAGATATACATGTCTACAATTCTTGTAATTGTAGACATATAGGTCTACACCTTCAGTTGTAGTAGACGTAGCTGAAGTTGTAGACCTATATGTCTACAATTACAAGAATTGTAGACATGTATATCTACAATTACAATAACGACGTATAACAGGGACAGTCTACAACTTCAGAGACTATAGAGATGTATGTCTACAATTCAAGAACGCGAAAAAAACTCAAACGTCCAAAAACACGAAGAACAACACACAAACAAACCCAGAAACAAACAACACAGAGACGGAGGGTAATGGCACAAACAAACCCAAAACGACACAGACCTAAAACTCAAACAACAAGTGCACGAAAACAAAGAGTGAACGACGAAAAAGAAGCTTTCTTTTAAGATGCATGATGATGACGTTGAACAAACATGCTCTCCGAAACCCAGAAACTCAGAAACCCGACGAGGATGAACGATAACCCAGAAACAAAAAGAGAGGAGAGAAGACGACGACGACGATGAAGGAAAGAAGCTTATTTTTAGACGACGACGAGGTGGCCGAGAGCTGAGCTTCACTTCAGAGACACACGCAGCTCATAGAGGAAGTTCAAACGTCTTTCACACGCAGAGAAAAAAGAGATGAGAGAGAGAGTTGTGAATGACATAATAAACAAGACGTACTAGAATTCTTATTGAGCAAGTTTTGGTTTAGGGCTTGAATGAACAAAATTAAATTTTAAAGGGCAAACCGGGTATCAAAATTTTATCTATCCTCAAAACACTACTAAAAGTGTCCAAAATTAGGCTACTATATATTTTGGTCCAAACTACTGAAATGAGTAGTAGAATCGGCCATTTCCCTTATTGTTAGAGCCAAGTTGTTTTTTGTTTTTGGGGCCCAATTCTACATGTATTATTATTTATTCGATGCCTTGATGGGTTGGATTTTTTTGGGCTATTTTGAAGAATAGTCGAATTGGCTCAACAATATTAAGGAACTAGCTCATGTTTCATTTTATTAAGTAATTAGTCTAACTTTAATAGATTACTTAAATTACCCATATCATCCACTACCTCTCTTAACCCTAATTCATTCCCTCTCACCATTGCCCCAAACCTCTCCAACGACGATTCCTCCACCACATCTGTCGCCGCCACACCATCTTGCTCCGGCGAGTCCAAAGATTGGATTTCTCGCATAACCGTTTCACCGGTGAGATTCCTGTGACCGAGTTCGTTCGTCTCCCGAGACTGTTGAATCTTCGCCTCGAGTCGAACCGGTTAGACGGAGGTCTCGACGAATCCTCGCCGCAGAAAAAGAAAGAAAAAAAATCCTCTGATTTTGTTGATTCACTATAAATTCGCGAATAGGTTAATTTAATTAACGTACTGGAATGAGTTAGGTTAATTAATTAACTTATTCGTGAATGATTTGAAATTCACAAAAAATTTACAAAAATAAGAACTTGAGTCAATTGATATTCAAAGCATTCAATTAATTAACCTAATTCCTAATTCAATCATTTAGTAAATTAACTTTACTCACAAAAAAAATCAGAACCTAAGCTAATATTCAACCAATAAGTTAATTAATTAACCTAACTCACTGCAGTATGTTAATTAAATTAACCTATTCGCGAAGGAAGTGAGGGCATTATGGTCTGAGCCGAACATATGGGCTATTTGTTTAATAAAATGAAACTTGAGCTATTCCCTCAATATAAACGGAGTTTTCCAAAACTAGGAGTAAAAAAAAATACAAATGACTTTTTTGGATTTTTTTTAAAAGGTCACAAATAGGACATCTGACACTTTTTTCATTTATGTAATTACCATTATATCTTTATTTATTTACTTTTTGTAAATGTCAATGTCTCATGGACCCCACTCTCACCTACCCCTCTCTCTCTCTCTCTCTATTCTTTGTCCTTATATGTTATAATAAAGTACACATAAATAATTAATAAAATAGACACATTTTTTTTTATGAAATTAGTTTGATTTAACTTCCATGAAAATAATAAAGTACACACATAAATAAATTAGACACATTTTTTATTTTTATGAAATTAGTTTGATTTAATTCCATGAAAATATTGAAGTACACACATAAATAATTAATAAATTAGACACATTTTTTTATTTTTATGAAATTAGTTTGATTTTACTTCCATGAAAATAACAATGTACACACATAAATAATTAATAAATTAGAGACATTTTTATTTTTATGAAATTAGTTTGATTTAATTCCATGAAAATAATAAAGTACACACATAAATATAATGTGAAAAATAAAAATATAAAAATATAAAGTGTAAATAATGTGTCTTGTATTGTGAAGTGTTGTTGACACACGTTAATTTTTACAATTTTATCATTTCAAATGGGAAAAGAATGTTAATAGTCTAAACATATGAACATAGGTGAATGAGGTTTACTTACCTAGAAGATTATGAGGAAATAATGTGTCCTGTATTGTGAAGTGTTGTTGACACACATTAATTTGTACAATTTCATCATTTCAAATGGAAAAATAATGTCAAGTAGTCTAAACTTATGAGGACCAAACGAGATCAAATGAACGAAAGAGAGCATGTTTCATGTAATTGACATGTATATCTGAGAATTCGTGATGCATGTCACGAAAAATAGGAATTTGTGACTTTTCTGTCACGAAAAATTGGGATTTCGTGACTTTCTTGTCACGAAAAATGGGGATTTCGTGACTATCCTATCACAAAAAATTGGGATTTCGTGACGTATCTATCACGAAACAAACTCTTCAAGTCACGAAACAGTACGTTTTCATGACATTTCAGTCACGAAATTGGATACTTTGATGAAATTTAATGAGAAATCTCTTATTTATTTCATTAAATACGTCTTAAGGGACCAATGGTTGTTATAAATATAAAAATAAAAAAAATTGAAAAAAGTACATGGTAAGTCAAACTCTACTTACTTAGAAGATCACGATGAAAGAATGTGTCATGTATTGTGAAGTGTTGTTGACATACATTAATTTGTACCATTTCATCATTTCAAATGGGAAAAGAATGTTAATAGTCTAAACATATGAACATAGGTGATGATGTTTAACGTCATGTTGTCCATTATGTCGATTTCTCGTCTAACTTCTCTTTAATGTGTGGATTTTATTGATAACGCATGTATTAGGATTGTTAGTCCTCCCAAATCCACTCATTTAACAGTTTAGAAGCAAGTTTATGAGGACCAAACGAGATCAAAGGATCGAAAGAGAGCATGAAAAATGGGACTTCGTGACTTCTATGTCACGAAAAATGAGGATTTCATGACTTCTATATCACGAGAATTTGGAATTTTGTGACGTATGTGTCACGAAACAAACTCTTCAAGTTACGAAACAGTACGTTTTTGTGACATTTCAGTCACGAAATTGAATACTTTGATGAAATTTAATGAGAAATCTCTCTTTTATTTCATTAAGTACATCTTAAGGGACCAATAGTTGTTATAAATATAAAAATAAAAAATTGAAAAAATACACGGTAAGACAAGCTCTAGTTACCTAGAAGATCTTGAGGAAAGAATGTGTCTTGTATTATAAAGTGTTGTTAACATACATTAATTTGTACCATTTCATCATTTCAAATGGGAAAATAATGTCAAGTAGTATAAACATATGAACATATGTGAATGAGGTTTAACGTCATTTCGTTTGGAATGTCATTTTCCCGTATAACTTCTCCTTAATGTGGAAATTTATTGATAAAGCATGTATTAGGATTGTTAGTCCCTCCAAATACACTCATTTAACAGTTTAGAAGTAAGTTTATGAGGCATATTTCACGTAGTTGGTTCGGATTTTGTGACTTCTCTGTCACGAAATTCATAGATTTCGTGACGTCTTTGTCAAGAAAAAATAGGATTTTGTTACTTTTATGTCACAAAACATTGGAATTTCGTGATTTTCCTGTCACGAAAAATGGGGATTTCGTGACTTTTCTGTCACGAAAAATGGGGATAATGTGACTTATCTGTCACGAAACAAAACTCTTCAAGTCATAAAACTCTTCAAGACATATCTAATTATGTAAATTTTAAAATGATAACATTAGACGAATAAATGTTTGAACAAAACTTTGTAAGACATAACATCATGATCTTCTATGTAGAGGCTGACTTACAATGTTTTTGTTTTTGTTTTAGTTTTTTTTTATAACAACCACTGGTCTCCTATAAAGTACTTAACGAATAAACAAGTGATTTTTTTTTTCCTAAATTCCTTAAAAGAGTCCCATTTCGTGACTCCGAAGTCACGAAACAATTCTATTTCGTGATTGTAATAGACTTTTTCGTGACAGAGTTCTCGCGTTTCGTGACCAAAGTTGTCACGAAAGTCTCAAATTTCGTGACACAGAGGTCACGAAAGTCCCAAATTTCGTGACATAGAGGTCACAAATGTCTAGAATTTCGTGACACAACAGTCACGAAAGTCCGAAATTTCGTGACACATAAGTCACAAAAACGATCCCAATTTTGAGAAACAAGCTTACTTTCGCTGCTTTTATTTCATTTGTGACGCAAATACATGTGTTTAGAATATATGATATTCTTTAAATTTTAAAATGAAAACATTATCTCATTATCCATGTGTATTCATGGATTATTAGTTCTTAAGTTTCTTTGTTATTTTATTATTTTAATTCCCAACGCCACTCTTCTACCACTTTGAAAACAACTATTTTCGGGTAAATTTGTACTTAAACACATTTGACAAAAAGGTCACGAAATACATTTGTTTCGTGAGAAACAAGTCATAAAAATTTGACAAAAAGGTCACGAAATACATTTGTTTCGTGAGAAACAGGTCACAAAAATTGGACTTCGGTGACTTTTTGGTCACCACTTGATCACGAAAATAATGTATTTCGTGACCACTTGGTCACAAATATAATGGATTTCATGATCGTTTTGTCACGAAATTGGAAGATTTAGTGACAACATGGTCACGAAATAGGGTCCTTCTTATATACTTTCGTTTGAAATAATTTGTTCCTTTAACATATATTTGCTTACGGACTAGTAGTCCACTGAAGGTTGGATTAACTTTCAATAGAATAATACATCAAAGTATCCATTAGTTTTGGATGAATTTAAAAAAAAAATCAAAATTTAGTGACAATTTTGTCACGAACGTGCTAAATTTCGTGAGTATATAGTCACGAAAGTGCTTACTTTAGTGACTATATTGTCACGAAGCTGAAAATTTCATAAAAAAAACTTTGTCACCAAATGGTAGTAGTTTATGATCCTCTAATCTACACAATTAAGAGTTAAAATTCCAAGGCTTTAATCAATGTCCATATGCCATCACATAACATCACTTTATTATTTTATTTGCACGCAAATAATTTAAAACAGAAAGGGGTCAGAATCAAATACAATACATCTAACATTATATTTGTTAGAATGCTATAATATTTTTAATGAAACAGCGACGGGGAACACCCGATGAACTCTGACACAACCATCATGCTCTTCTTCGCACAATTCAGCTCGGAACCGGTGTCCGAGTCGGAGATCCCTTGCCTGCACACGATGTACTCGTACGGCGTGAGGTTCATCCTGTCCATCACCGTAGTCACGAAAACGCACGTGGCGATCGCGTAATACGCGGCTCTCTCTCGCCCAGAGACACACTCTGTCGATGAAGACGACGGGTTCGTAACCGGGCCGACCGAACTCATCGTTGATCCTTTTGTAGCTGGTCTGTATTTCATCTTGTATTTCCTCGAGGTCTTTGCCTCTTTCCCGAGCCGGGGTTCGCTATGAAAATGGTGTGACAGCTATATTTTGCCAGGCCAAATCTCCACAATAGGATTGTCAACTTAATGTTTGAGTTATGAAGGAACAAAAATAAAATACTCCAAACATTGACTGGTATTTCTCACATCGATCAAGTCTCGTTCATCTTCTTAGCTCCTAAAACACACATTTCAAGGATACTAATATTAATCATCAAGGATAACAATACCAACAACTTTTTTATTTGATAAGAGGGCGTATTTAACCTCCAAAGTAGTTTTCGTTGCATTCATGGTACGGATTTCCAGCTCTGTGGCAGACTCCATTACTCCCTTTCTTTTCTTCGGACCTTTTGTTTGGCACAACACCGTTAACTATAACAACACACAAACAAAAAACAATAAAATAAAATAAAATAATTATACTATTATCAATGAAAGTTCTGTGTTCATATTCTTCATGAACAAATTTTGATCACGGCCAATCGAACCAACACACAAATTTTAAAGTGTTTCATTATTGTTCAAGTTAGAAAATGACCTGGCTTCTTCTTGTCCTTGTGTCCTTTTCCTTCGGCGTTCCTTTTCAAGCAAGGCTCGGTGCATTCATGGTAAGGATTGGAAGCGTAATTGCAATATGGGTTTACTTTTCCATTCAGATCCATCTTATCTCTGTTTCTTCAACTCGCCCATGCTACATTTTCAACCAATATACAAACCTGCAAAATTTCAATCCAGAAGCTCATTGAGATTGTACTAAACACAGGGAATTAAAAAAAAATGTAGCGGGGGAGAGGGAAAAACCTGTTGAGGTTATAAGGCAAAGAGTAGAACTCGTCGCTCCTCGAATCGGAGCTGAAGTGCCGAAACTTTCCTCGAATCGGAGCTGATACTCGAGACCCAACATCCGACTGGATATCTCAATTTTTTTTAACGGTGAAGAAGAGGGGAAAAATGGTGGAGAGAGAGAGGAAGTGAGATAGTCAGATAGAAAAATTAAGATAAATAAAAGAAAGAAAAATAAATATATTAAATGAAATATAGGGAATTGTAATTAAAAAGTAAAAGTAAGGGTAAAATTGTAATTACATAATTCATTTTAAATTCATAAGTCCTATGACATTTTAAAAAAAAAGTCCAAAAAAGTCAAAACACTTTTTTTTACTCCTATTTCGATCAATTTCCCTAAAAATGATAAACTTGGTTAATTACAACAAATTACATGATTTTTTTTTTATTTTATTATTATTATTATTTTTATTTTTTTTGCAATTATACACTATATTGGTTCATATATTAGACCAACTTAATTTTGTGTATAAAGAAACAGAATTCGATAATTAGAGAATCTAGGCTACTGACAACCAAAAATATATATTTAGAATTATAATCCCATTGCAATTGATTAGGATTACAATAATTAGTAAGGATATATTTGGAGTCACATTATGTGTCTATGTTCTTATTGATCTTTCTTGTTTTAATACTTGACTGAGTACAATACATACACTATTCAGTAATACTGATAGTCAATTAACGAGGGCTCCATGATATATTTAGAGTCACATTTATGTGTCGTTTATGTTCTTATTGATCTTTCTTGTTTTAATACTTGACTGAGTACAATACAAACACTATTCAGTTATACTGATAGTCAATTAACGAGTGCTCCACTATTGACTTAGGTGTGCCTCGGCCAATATGATCAATTTTAGTAAATTCATAGTGTGTGTGGCTATTTATACAGAAAAACAATTGTGCACCCAGACTACAAAAACACATCGTGCAAAGACAATGTTGTGTTACTCTAGTACAAAATAACTTGGGAAATGGTCTCAACTAGCAATTTTGATATTTTGACTAAAATAAGTCAAACTATATTTTTGGACACCTTTATTAATAACTGTGGTTCACCGGAATTAGTGGTGGTTCGTCGGAAGTCTCCGAAAAATCTGAAAAAAAATTATATAACATAGATTGTCGCAATACAAACAATTTTAATCAACGAGATTATACTAAAAAAAATTGAATTACGGACCAAAATGAGGAAAAACAAAAACTGGTTTTCAAAACACAAAACTCGGCCCAAAAGTTGCCAAGCGCCGCCGAAAAAATGTGGACTTTCACCTTTGCGCGTCCGAATGTCGCCGATTAAGACCGAAAGTAGCCTAAAGTCGCCGGGTAGCTTGTGTCCGAGAATCGCCAACAACTCCTTGTTTCGCCTAAAAATTTTCAAATGTTGACGAATGGTTATGGATTTTACTATTTATTATGCTCGAAAACGACCGGTCACATTTTGTGGAAACGACATGTCGTTTTTTACGATTTTCCAGCGACATGAAAAAGAGAAACGACAACTAAACTGTCGCCGGCTGTTTTTTGACCGGCACCGGTATCGCTGCCGAAAGTTGGCGAAAGTCGCCGGCATTTAAAACATTGGTGAATATTGAATACATTCACCTAAACCAATTTGTAAAAAAAAAAAAAAAAATGCTCACTAGGAATAAGATGCCTTTCCTCAACTAGTAAAAGGTTGCCTAAAAACAGGCGGATTTATGCTCTATTAGGATACATTGAACCCATTTTAACGATGGAAAATAAAAATTTGAAGAAAATCAAAATTGCTTATGGTTAGAAGTGAATGTTATTTATTTTTTTTTTAGAGAAATAAAATGGAAAGAAAGCCACACGTGTGACACATGACAAAACCAAATTTCTAACGTGTGTGATTTTATTGGATTTTCATTTTCCAGCACATTTTTTTTCCAAATAAAATGAAATGCATAATCAGGTTAACTAAAAAGTTTATATGTCGTTTTAAGTTGCATCATCGGATCGTCGTTTATGATATTCAGAAACAGATCAATACGATTCTCTATCCGGAATAGGACCAGAGCTATCTAGGCTCCCAAACACAGTCTTAGAGCGTCTCCAGTGGAGCGCAATAACCTCCCTGTTATTGCGCTAGTGCCCCCACTGGAGCGCAATAAGCCACGCTATATTAGCGTGGGAAGTTATTTCCCCACAGTGCAGCGCTATTTGTAGCGTTGCACTGTTTACGCGTTAAAATTTTTTTTTTTTTTTTTTTTTTTCTCTTTTAGGTTTTAAAATTTACCCAAATGCCCAAATTGTATATAATTACTTAATATTTACCCCTAAAATTATTTAATTTATATAAAATTTATTATTGTGCATAATTTAAAAGACAACAATATTTTAAAATACAACAATGATATTTGCACATTGCAAGAAAATTATAATATTAAAACGGTCATAATCAACTAATACCAAACACAATTACATTAGCAATTTAGAAGAAAGTCAACAAAAAAACTCAAAAGACATTAAAAACACAATGCAACAAAATAAAATAACAATAGATAAACTAATATTCTGGAAGATTGGTGCCGGATCCCCCGAGACCGGTAAAATATTGAGAATATGAATCAGAAGTCGGAGGTGGTGCATGGGATTGTTGTTGTTCAAGCCTCTTTTGCATAATTTTCGCTTGTTCGGCTTGAACATATGCCCGAACCTGTGGATCTGGTATTGAACTTAAATCCCGGAACAATATTTTATTTTCTTCCTTGATTTCTTTCAATTCCAAGTGGCGTTGCCTGATAACACTTGTCTTCTTCAATTGCTCAAGAAGTTCTTTATTTCCTTCCTCAATACCACTAATTCTAGACATTATTCCATCATCCACTTTTTTTTTTAATTTGGCTTTCTTCACCCCAATCGGCCGCTCAGGAGGAGATGGATGTCTAGCAGATTCAGGAGTTGGATTTTCTGACTCTTGTGGGCAAGATGAACCTCGAGATGTTTGTCTTGCACTTGAGGCTCCATCTTGGAATTTTTCAAAATTCTTAATAATGTTCCACACATGATCAAACTTCCAACCTTTCTTGAATTTTTCATCTTGTGAAAGCAATACTTTAGCTTGATCCATCTAAAAGTTGATAAAACAATGGTTAAGTAAAAATCTAATCGTGAGAAAATAATAAACTATATTACTCACAATATCTTCAGTTGAAGCACCGCTTGGGTGTCTATTCTCAATTTGTCGAATGCATGCATGCATCTTCCTTGTAGCTTTCTCAATCACTTGAATACGGCACTGGATTGATCGCGTCGAACGCATCTCTGAATCCGGACTTTTGCCGTTGTTGTAAGCTTCCGCAACACGAGTCCAAAACTGATCGGATGATTGGTATATACCGATGATTGGGTCTTGCGAAATCTCCATGTAAACCCTACAAAGGAGTTTGTCTTCATCTCGAGAGTAATTAGAAGCTCTAGACATTTTTTTTAGTAAGGTGAGTGATGTGGTGAAATTACAACTTATGAAGACAATATTTATAGCAAGATTCTCACGTTTCTCAACTCATTCTGACGCGATTTGACTACTCACTTACAAGATTCTCACGTTTCTCAACTCATTCTGACGCGATTTGACTACTCACTTACAAGATTCTCACGTTTCTCAACTCATTCTGACGCGATTTGACTACTCACTTACAAGATTCTCACGTTTCTCAACTCATTCTGACGCGATTTGACTACTCACTTACAAGATTCTCACGTTTCTCAACTCATTCTGACGCGATTTGACTACTCACTTACAAGATTCTCACGTTTCTCAACTCATTCTGACGCGATTTGACTACTCACTTACAAGATTCTCACGTTTCTCAACTCGTTTCTCAGCTTTATCATTAACTTTTTTCTCTATAAAATACCAATTCTATCATGAGTTTTAATACACACACTCATTCTATTCTGAATATAATACACATTCTCTCATTTTATCTCCCAAAATGAATACTAATTGGTCCTCGTCGTCTTCAAGCTCGGATGACGATTTCATTACTAGTTTGGATGAAGAGGAGGAGGCCATAACTCGTTGTGTTGTATCCCAAAGTTACTTTTATTTGTTGTGTTGTAGTTTGTTTTACTTTATTTTAATTGAGTTGTGTTGTAATTTTTTTATTTTAATTGTATTGTGTTGTATTTTATTTTTTGTGTTGTGATTTTTATTAAATAATTTTTTTTTTTATTTAATGTGTATTTATATTTATAATTTTAATTAATTTATAGACTAATATTTTACTCATTATCATAATTCTTCTAAGTTATCTAATTAGTAATAATAATAAAAAATATAGGGGTATAAGTATAAATAGGAAATAAAGGGGGAAAAAATAGAGTGAAAAATAGAGTGGAAAATAGAGTTCGGTTGGAGAGAAATCACTGTTTACAGAAAAATAGAGTGAGAAATAGAGTGAGAAATAGAGTGATCGGTTGGAGATGGCCTTATGAGTTAATTCGTCAGTGCTGTTCTCTTCCCTCTCCTTGACTCGAAGAAACTCGCTCGAAATTTTTTTTTTCTTCAGAAAATGACGATGAAAAACAAAATCATATCGATTTTGCTCCTTATTCTAACAGTGTTCTCTTCTTCTCTTCAGGTACGACTTCGATTTGTTTCGGATGTGAATAATTCAGTTTGTATGCCTTCACTTTTGTAGAATCGTTACAGTAATTCGGACAAAAGATTGCTTGCCTGTGCGCAATTTAATGAAATTTTCGCGCTTGATTTATTTTATTGAGCTGTTTTGTGGTTGCTTTATATTTGCGTTTTTGGTTGATCAATAATAGTAAATGAGTGAACTGTTTTGAGCATTTTTGGCTGTTCTCTGTGCACTTTCTTTACATATACTCGTTCATTATTTTGCTTGTATTGTGGAATTCTGTTGATTTTTCTTATTCGTGTTCCAGGTTGATGAAGAATTTTCGAGTCCAAGGTGCTTTTTTATTTTTACTTTATTTTTGTATTCTTCTTCTTTTCAGTCTAGCAAAAGCTTTTGGCGGATTTTTGGTTTTGTTTTCCAATTCAGACAATTGATGATTCCTTAACTCGGAAACAATGTTTTCGATATATTTAATGACAGAACAATAAAGAAAGATGAGGAACGGGCCACTGAAGTGCACTGCTCGAGAGAAAGAAGCCGAGTAGCTTGGAATATTATCGAAAAGGTAGTAAGAAAGAAAGAAAGAACCAGACTCCGTGAGTCGTATTTGTAAATTAATGCATGTCGTTTCTGTAATTTGTGATGGGATTTTTTTTGTTTATTGTTTCTTTTTTCCGTGTAGTACTTGATGCCGTTTGTGGAGCAAGAACGCTACGAGATTCCGAGAAAGTGTCGGCTTCGTCCCGAGAACGACATATTTAGGGATCAAGAGCAGCACAAGGTTAACGTGGACATGACCGAATGGCAGTGCGGATATTGTAAGAAAAGCTTCCGTGCCGAAAAGTTTCTTGATCAGCATTTTGACACCAGACACTACGATGTTCTTAATGTTGTATGTGCGCTTATGTTTTCATGTCTTGTATCGTAGGAATGTTTGGATATGTGAATTTATCTGCAAGAACCGTGAGGGCTAAATTTTACTGTATAATAAGGGTTACAAGTTTTCTCCATGGATAAATTTAGATATTTTGATACCTGCAGAGCGGAAGTAAGTGCTTAGCCGATCTGTGTGGAGCGTTGCATTGCGACTACGTGATGAATACAAAGTCGCCCAAAACCAAATGCAATCCGGCGGCTGTTGCTAGGAATCGCCAATTATGTGAGGTTGCTTTTGAGTTCTTTTCTTGCGATTTGTCATTTTAATCCTGAGGGATTTATTTATTTAATTTTTTTGTTGCTAAATCTGGCAATTTCCATGCAGGGTCTTGCTGATGCCTGTTTTCCTATTCAGAGAGGACCATCTTCGAGTCGCCTTCACGGTATTTATCTGTCGGTTCATAGATCTCCCAATGTCTTTTGTTTCCATTAAAGAGTGAAATCTTTTGTTTTAGCTATGTTGACATGTTAGCCTTCTTATTGACATGTAGAGCTATTTCTGCATCAATTTTGTGATGCTCAAACTTGCTCTGGGAAACCAAAGCCTTTCTCTAGAGGAGGCAGGGTAAGCAACAAGAAGTTAAATGCTTTTTGTTTTTTCAACTCTTCAAGTCAAGTTGTTGGTCACGAAAAACTATGATTCAAATTTTTTCCCTGTTTTGAATGTGTACATTTTAGTGTGTTTATTCTTTT
Source organism: Urtica dioica subsp. dioica (assembly GCF_054948205.1). Taxonomy (NCBI): domain Eukaryota; kingdom Viridiplantae; phylum Streptophyta; class Magnoliopsida; order Rosales; family Urticaceae; genus Urtica; species Urtica dioica. The sequence goes on along the minus strand of NC_142765.1, from coordinate 7,523,669 downwards.
CTGTCGTTGCAGAAACAAACGAGTGTATTGTACTTGGCTTCCTCTATACTGACTCTGATGCTGCTTCCAATTTTTTATGTCATTGTATATTTGCATCAAAGGTGATTGTAAACTCCTCAGTGTTTTTTTTTCTTCTTATTTTTCTTAAACTTGTGTTGGCAAGTCCTTTAAATGACTTCGTAAACACGTTGTCTCTGTCAGGGAAATGAGAATGAGAAGCCAAGGGTTCAAGCGAATCACACCGATTGGCAAGAAATCAAAGCCCTCTTAAATGGTAATCCAAATCTCTCTATTTGCTCCGAGTCTTTGAAACTATCTATACATTGCTGATGGCATTCATAATGGTTTTAATCGATAGACTGCGTTATGAATGAAACCGACAACATTTGGTTTGAAAATAGAAGAAATAATATGGTAGTTTCTCAGATATTTAGATTTGGTTCGAAGAGCTGCTAGCTAATTCTATGTTAATATTCCTCTTTGACGATAAGATTTTTTTGTGAACAGTTTAGCTTATTTACAAAACTAGGACACTTATGAACCTGTGCCTTGATATCCTCTTTTGAAGCTTTTAGGGATTGGATGGACACGAATTGCAAGCTTATAGGGAAAAGACACACTTACACAGAGTATCAAGGCGTAGAACGAGCACATGAATGCCCGTAAATAGCCAACAACACTACACTCAAGAAGCTAAGAGAAAGAGAGAGCATACTTTTCTGGTGAAAAAAAAAGCTCAGGTTGATGAATGATGATATACACTGGAATACAGTCTGTATGAAATAAGAAAAGAAAAATATTATTCGTTTCTGGTGTTAATTTTTTTTAACTTATGTACGTTAGAAACATCAATCAGTTTTGGAAATTTTTTTTTTTCTATCTCTTCCTTGGCACATTTTTATTCTTCCTTGCTCAGAGAAAATTTTGCATACTGAAAATATTCCTTATAATTTATACAATCGTTGAAATTTTGGTTGTGATTCACAAGTGTATATCTGAAATCTAGTGTGAATCAAAATCACTTTCTGGAACTTGGAGAGTAATTCAAAAACCCCTCAAAATTGTCAACACATTTGTATTTAACTTTCTTGCAATGCAAGCTTCCTCTTAGCCTTTGGCTTTCGTCAATTAAAATCAATTAAAATCACGGTCATCAATGCAGAATCTTCTCCTAAACGTATTTTCAGCTCAATCATTTCATGACCTTTTTCATTTCTCCTAAAAAAAAATGGATGATCGTAAGATTATGGAGATATAACCCGAAAAGCATGTGATATGATCTCATTCGACAAAAGAAAACCATCCGGATCACTAAGCCGAAGATAAGCGATCTTATTCTTAATCTCGTCCTCGTCCTCTGAACCCAAAACACTTTTGAATTCATCCACAGAGAGAGCCTTCCTTCTCTCATCCAACGAAACCACGTGGCCGCTCTCAACATAATCCCTAAAGGCATAGCATAGAGAACGAACCAGAGAGCTGCCAAACTCTTTGCCGAAATCCCTCAAATCGATCCCTCTCGAAGTCCTCAGAGAGAGCATGATCACGTCCGATGCGATATCCTTCGAGTCGACGTGCTCATTCTTGTCCCAGTCCACTGTTCCTTTCTCGAGATTTTCCACGAAATCGGCGTAACCTTTCATCGATTTGGGCCTAGAGAATCTCAGCCCACCGATGAAACTGGCGGACCCGAGCCCGAAAGCGTAGAAAGGCACGTTCTTCCAATATACTTGATTGTGCTTGCACTCAAACCCGGTCTTGCAGTAACTGCTGATCTCGTAATGCTCGTAACCCGCTTCGCCAAGCATCCTTGAGGCCGTTTTGTAGAAATCGGCCGATTGGGAATCGGACGGTAATGGAAACTCCCCCGGGGTATACCTAAAACACAAGAAAAATATTAGTCAAACCAAATGCTTCACAAATGTTCTGAGCTTTTTCTCATTTTTGTTTTTAGTGCTAATCCCTGAACTTTTACGCGAGTAGCAATCTGGTCAATAAATTAAATTTAAAGTGAAAATTGTCATCAAAATATTGATTTCGAAGAACTTTAGTATTTTTCATACTTTTATCTATGAAATTCTACAAATAAACAACTTCAATAATATTTCTAAATATTCTTAACTAGTTAATTTTATAAAATTACTAATTTAGTTATATTCTAATCTAACTCTAAAATACTAAGTTATTAATTTTAGAAAAAAAGAACAAAGCTATTTTGCTCCAAAATTAGTTTATGGACTAAAAAATCACTCGCATTCGAGACTAATTTACGCTATTTTTGTTAGTTCACTCACAATGAACCGAATTTTGTCCCTTGCTCGATCTGCAAATCGTAAACCGAGACATGGGTCGGTCCCGCCTCCACAGCTAGCCTTAAACTCTCTTCCCACATCTCGGGAGTCTGCCTTGGAAGAGAAGATATCAAGTCAACGCTCCAATTCCCGACCCCGCATGACCGTACGATCTCGACCGCTTCGCGTACCTCGTCGATCCCATGAGATCTCCCACAGCTTTTCAACAGCTCATCCTGAAAAGCTTGGATCCCGAGAGACACTCTGTTCACTCCCAAGTCCATGAATCGCTTCACTCTCTCGGCGTCGAAAGTCCCCGGATCCATCTCCATTGAAACCTCTGGCTAAAGATGCAACAACGGTTAAAGTGTTCAATTTTTTATTATTATTATTTGTTTTTTTTTACCGAATTCGAATAATTTCAACAAAGATTTTAGCTTTAATTTAACTAATATATATAATTCTACAATTATATTAGCAAAGTTTAATTTATATCAAATTAGAGAGTATTTATCAAACTAGTTTAAATTTGATTAAATTTAAAACTAAGTTTATAGAAGTAAATTTTATAATTTTTAAACTAAATTTACTCAAATTAATCCTATGTATTGACATTATAAGTTAAAACTAATTAGTTCATTAATTTATTTTTTAACATTAAAAAGTTATTTACTTGTTATTTTTTCAAAGTTATTAGATTATTAAAATTAAGCTACATAATTTTAAAAAAAATAGATAAATTAATACTCGATTTTCGGTGAGTTTCAGATAGTCTAACCGAATTTTTGTTTTACCTCCGGAGAAGAACTCAGACTGAACTTGGAGCTCAGAGCCTCCATAACCGACTCCACGAGCCTCGGCGGGACCAGTGAAGGAGTTCCTCCGCCGAAGAACACCGTCTCCAGAGGCGCCGTATCGGCGCAAGAGTTTCTCGTCTTGGCGGTTGCGGCGATCTCTCGGCAGAGGAGATTGATGTAGTTCACCATTCTGGGATCTTCGAAATCCTCGTGGTTTGTTTGGTTCGATGACGAGGAAGAAGAGCCGAGAGCGACGATCGGGAAATCGCAGTAGTGGCATCGCTTGCGGCAGAATGGGAGGTGGACGTAGGCTGAGTTGGGTGGTGGGACTTTGAGATGATAAGCGTCGCTGTTCGTTGAGGCGTTTCGTCGAACAGTTGGTGGGTGGGTTTGAGGTGAAGTGGTTTGTATCCGTTTTGATGGTGGGCTTGTTACGGTTCTCTTTAGTTTGGCGGGAAGAGATGAGAACATTGGAGTGAACGCTGACTTTAACATTGTTGAAAATTGATCGTCGGAAAAAATTAAGTGTTTTACTTTGTCGCTCTGTATTTATTTTGGTGTTTCGTTTATGAAATGAATATAAAACCTTTGGAAGCAACGGATAGTTTTGTAGTGAAAAAAAAACCGACAGGTAGAGAAAGGATTGGAAACGGAAATGACAGTAAAACGACATGATAACAAGTATGGTAACAACACGAAATTTCAATCTATTTCTATTGTAATTTTTTTCATCTTAACTATTTTTTTTTTCCGACTATTAAAAGGAATAAAAACTAGAGATATGTAACGCGACATACATTTATTAACTGCTTTGTATATACATATGTGGTACATTTTTCCCAAATAAAAAAAGAGTTAATAGCGGTAAAAATCCTTAAAGTTTTTTCAAAATGATACTTATATACCTATTTTTTTTTCTGCGGCAAAAATACTTGATGTTATGATTTCATAGCGCCATTAGTACTTTGGACGTTAAGTTAAACATAATTACATGTGTAGGGACCTGATTTTTTTGAATTAATGTTACACGGGTTTTTAAATTCAATAAAAGATACAAATAAATTGTTTTGATCGAAAATACTCGAAATAAATAAAATAAAACCGAATTTCAACACTGAATCCCTAAACTCGTTGAAATCCCTAAACTCGTATTTGGGGGTTAGGTTCGATTTCTCTATGGCATCAAAAAATTCGTGTTCATTGTACTAGAGTCAAGATCGATGGCGAGGCTCGTCTTCAGCAACACCAGTGGACAGGAACTCGGGTTCGATGGCGACACAACAAGGAAGATGCTTTTGTGGCGTGCCTTGGGTTGAGAGGACGTCGTGGACGGATTTGAATCCCGAGAGGAGGTTCTTAAGCTGCTATAAGATAAAGGTAAGGTCAAGATCTTCTGTTTTTTTCTTCTGTATTGTAGGGTTTAGTTTATTATTGAAATCGGTTTTTTTTCCTTCAGAAAAATGGGGGGTTGCGATTTCTTTGTGTGGATTGACCCAGAGATGTGCGAAAGAGCTAAGCAAGTGATTCCAGGTCTGCTTAGACTAATTAATCAACTATGAGTAGAGATTGGGGAAGTCAGAAAAATTGAAGAATTGAGTGCAAACAATGAAGACTTGAGACGAAGTAGCACAAAATTCGGAAGTTGTAAACTATTTGTATTTATGCTGTGCTTTGTTTGTTGGTATTTTGTTTAGGTTTGTTATGTATGTAGAAGTAAGATAATGTACTTTGTGTTTTACTGATTCTAGGACTGTATGGTAATGCTTTTCAGATTATGTAATTTACTCTTTTTTGAATGAAATGGAAGTGTATACTTCAGGATTTATTACTGGTAGATCTTTGTGCTCTCAATTCCTGTAATTGCTTTGCTTAACTGACTGTGAATTTTGCAGGATTTTTTTGCTTAATTTATGTAATTGCTTTTGTAATGTGAGAGTGACATAAAATTGGTTGTCAAGTCTGACCACATATTTCAGGTCCAAAATAGCCAAACTTAATTACATATTTTCAGGTCCAAAAAAGACTAACTTCATTAATTTTTTCAGGTCCAAAATATACTAACCTGATTACATTTTTTCAGGTCCAAAAAAGACTAACTTGATTACATTTTTTTCAGGTCCAAAAAAGACTAACTTGATTACATTTTTTTAGGTCCAAAATATACTAACTTGATTACATATTTTCAGGTCCAAAAAAGACTAACTTGATTACATTTTTTTGGTTAAGCACAATTATATTCATATCGAAGGATTAAACACAGTTAAACTTGGTTGAGATGCTCCTGACGCAGATGTACTTGGCTGAGATGAACTTTGCTTCATTTGTTGTCTCTTCCTTCTTTCGGCTCTCTTGATTATCTCTGGATTAGGGTTAGCCTTGACTGGTCGGCCTCTCTTCTTTACTATTCTTGTCTGCAATGTTTAAATACAATTAGTAACAACTACTTTAATAGAACCAACACTTAAAAATATAACAATACATACATGTTCTGCAGCTGTATTAGGACATGCTAGCCTTGAATGTCCTGTTTGCACACACTTGCTGCAGCGATTCACTTGGCCTTTTCTTGAAAGTTTTGTTGCTCTTTCGGGGAACGGGAACCCGGGAGGTGGCTCGTCATTGGACTTGTTTCTCTTCTTCTTTGGCCTTCCAGGGAGTGACTGATCAGGTGGTGGCAGGATAGGGTTTAGGCCAACCTCTGGCCATTTATCAAGACTGGTCATAGGCTCAATAATACCACTGTAAGCTGCAGTGTATGCTTCTTTTTTGTACCACTCATCAATGAAGTCGAAGACATCAAGATTTGATGACCATATTGTCGTCAGTGGTGCCCACAAGAAGAGTAGTAGTATCTATTTATGTACATTTGATGTAATATAGTCTCACGAAGACTCTTGCTTGAATTGCTTATTTATTAATAAAATTTGAAACATTCATTCATTGTTCCTTGTCTGTTAGAAGCTTTATGATAAAACCTTAGTCTTTAGTCCATAAACAAACTTAGCAGCTTACGAAGAGACAAATGTAGATTTGCATGAACAAACTCTTCGTAGTTTGCTTAAAACGATATATTCGTAATCTAAGGATCAAAGGACTATTGACCTCAGTAAGATTGTTAGGAGAATCTATGATGCCTGGTTATGGGGCATTGAGAGTTGGAGACTCTATAGTTCTTCTACGTATCTTCCGAAGGTACTGAATTGACCAGTGCACTTCTAGAGACAAGATAAGAACAAAACATTTAACCTCTTATATCTCGAAGTCACTACGTATGAATTGCATCATGCTTACCTTAATCCTGAAATGAGACATGTCATTTCACAGCTTACGTATTCTCATTTGAGAAAGTCAGAGTTCGGACTCACTATGTGATTCTGAACAGGACCTATTGGTGAAGTACTAAGTTGTGAAGATATCATGAGTAACTTTGTGAAGTTCTCATGGATATAAAATTCATGTACAAGATTGCTGAAATGCAATGTACATCACCTCATGCTTTGTTCCTTGGAATGTGAATAAATGAACTGGTCAGTGTCCAAATTGAGTCTTGACACTTTTGGACGAAACAATGTGACTTATTAGCTCCTCGTCAATACATTGTTTCTAACTTATTCACAAGCGACAAAGGAGTTGAGGAAATAACAGCTAGAAGGGTAAAAAGGTAATTTTGTAAATCCCGACTAGCTGATGATATTCATGAAGGGTAAACATAGATAATATTCAGTGGATCCACTCATTTACAATTAGGTTGAATCCTTGAGTAGAAAATAAATTCATTTGAACCGAGAGATTTTCAATGTCAAGTCTTTAGTGGAGTCAGTTGACATTAAGCTAAACTTGGAAAAGGTTTGTGAACTTTTGAGTCCAAGTATTTAGCTGAAGCTTTGTTCATTTGGATCCAAGAGGTCACTGTCACAAATCATATCGAGTAGGAATAGTTAAACTAGAAGCTAAGTCAAAACAAGAACGAGACAAGTTTTACGAAAATTGTCAAAAGGGTATTTTTGTCCTTTTGGACATAGGATGAAATGGATGTCAATAAATTTTTTGACATGGTCATATGATGAGTTAAATTACTCGGCCATGATGAGTTCATTGGGCCTTGTGGATTAATTTCATTTCATAGAATTTTACTTGAAAATTCTTAATGGGCTTTTCTTATGTTGTCATGAACAAGTGAAGAAAAATCTAGAAGGCCCTTCTAGAAGTTCTTGGCCGCCCAACCCTAGTGTGAAAGAGAGATTATTTTGTGCATTAATGTATGAAGATACTTGCCAAAAGAAAAAGAGGAAACAAATTTCCTATACAAGGAAAAGGGGATTTCGGCCAACATGAGTCAAGGGAGAAGCAAAACAAAAGAGGAAACAAATCCAAGGCTTCTAGAAGCCTAGTTGGCCGTGTGACTCAAGAAGGAAATAAGGCAAATTTTGCTCATGAATATGTGATATTCTATAGAAGAGAAAACTACCTTATTGAAGGTAATCTCTCACCTATAAATAGAGGCCTTATTCTTCTCATTTCATACATCCCACATAAGTTAGAGATTGAGAGACTCTCTCTCTAGACCTTGTGGCCGCCCTGTTGGAATTGATCTAGGGTTTAAGAAAAAGTTTAATGCTTCGGTAAGCGGCGGAATTTTAAAAATTTTCTTTTGACAAGTAAAACGATTTTACTAACCTAGACAAACAGCAAACACATGTAAATAAAAACTATTATGAGCATAAATAATTTACTAACCTTTTTAGAAGCTTGAACGTTGATGAGCCTTCGGAAGGTTGAAACGTTCGTCTCCCTCGCAGCACGTCTCTCTTCTTTCCTCGTCAACTCGAGCAACCACAAGAGTTTCTATCACTATAATCACTCGAGAAAATTAGGAATTAGTGTGTCGGCACTTTTAAACACTACGACTCAAGAACAAGTCTCAAAGTCGAAGAGCTAAACTCGCTAGGTCAAATGAGGACCTAGGTGCCAAAACAAAAACGAAAAGAACTTAGAGAGAGAAGGAGAAAGGGGCGGCCAAGCTAGAGAGAGAAGCTCTCGAATCTCTAAAACTTGGGATGAATGAAATGAGAAGAATAAGGCTCCTATTTATAGGAGAGGCTTTACCTTCAATAAGGTAGTTTCCTCTTCTATAGAATATCACATATTCATGAGCAATATTGCCTTATTTTCTCTTTCATTTGGGTGGCCAAGAGGTTCCATGCATAGCCTTGGATTTGTTTCCTCTTTTATTTGCTTCTCCCTTGACCCACTTGGCCGAATTTCCCTTTTCCTCTTTGAGGAAATTTGTTTCCTCTTTTTCTTTTGGCAAGTATCTTCACACATTTATGCACAAAATATTCTCTCTTTTCTTTTGGGTAGTGGGCGCCCAATACCTTCTAGAAAGGACTTCTAGAAGCTTTTCCATTTGTTCATGACAACATGAAAAAGACCCATTAAGAATTTTCAATAAAATTCTTATGAAATGAAATTATTCCACAAGGCCCAATAATCATGTCATGGCTGATTGTTATTGAGTCATCAAATGAGGTTGTCAAAAAAATTTATTGACATTCATTTCATCCTATGTCCAAAAAGACAAAAATACCCTTTTGACAATTTTCGTAAAACTTGTCTCGTTCTTGTTTTGACTTAGCTTCTAGTTTAACTATTCCAACTCGATGTGTCTTGTGACAGTGACCTCATGGATCCAAATGAACAAAGCTTGAGCTAAACACTTGGACTCAAAAGTTCACAAACCTTTTCCAAGTTTAGTTTAATGTCAACTGACTCCACTAAAGAGTTGACACTGAAAATCTCTCGGTTCAAATGAATTTATTTTCTACTCAAGAATTCAACCAAATTATGATGAGCGGATCCACTGAATATTATCTATGTTTACCCTTCATGAATAGCATCAGCTAGTCGGGATTTACAAAATTACCATTTTACCCTTCTAGCTGTTATTTCCTCAACTCCTTTGTCGCTTGTGAATAAGTTAGAAACAATGTATTGACGAGGAGCTTACAAGTCACATTGTTTCATCCAAAAGAGTCATGACTCAATTTGGACACTGGCCAGTTCATTTATTCACATTCCAAGGAACAAAGCATGAGGTGATATACATTGCATTTCAGCAATCTTGTACATGAATTCCATATCTATGAGAACTTCACAAAGTTACTCATGACATTCTCACAACTTAGTACTTCACCAATAGGCCCTGTTCAGAATCACATAGTGAGTCCGAACTCTGACTTTCTGATGAGGACATGCCCCAAAAGGAGCCGCAAGCAAAATACCAAGTGCCGGAAGGACCCGTTACGAGAGCTCGAGCGAGGAGATTCAAGGAGGAGCTTAACAATCTGATCATCAAGCTCCAAGATGAAGAAGGGGACAAGCTCGCAAAGGAGAGGATTCAAGGAAGCCAAGAAACAACAATGAAGAACGTTATTTGGGCTGAATTGAATTAGTCAGACTATTCCTATTTTTCTATTTTCAGTTTATGTTATTTGGGCAAAGACATGTTATTTAAAATGCCCATAATGGTTTGTATTGGGCTGGTCCTTTGTTTTATGCTTATTAGTACTTAAATAAGGCTAAATGGGCTTATTAGGTTATGGGGCCCATGGAGCTGCGAATTTGACCTTTGTAAACTCTATAAATTAAGCCTTTAGGCTGAATGGAAGTCACACAATTCTGATTTCGAGTTAAACACTATTCTGTGAGGATTTTCATTCTCTCTTTGGTTCGTTTAGAACTATTCGAGTCTCTTACAAAGCGGTGCGTGTAGGAGTTCGAGCCCGACTCATCAGACGGCCATTCGCATCCGTCCGTGGCGTCATTCGATCCACCTTCGTTCCTAAAATGTAGACGATCCGTCGCTGTGCTATTGGGGTATCGGGTCTCGGAGCTTAGTCGGCCGAGGTTTGTATCAAGTGGTATCAGAGCTAGTCTCTACTTTTAGGTCTGCTTATCCTTTGTTTCGTTTTCTTTGTTTTCGTCTCTTCGTTTGTGTTGTGTTCATTCCGTACGTACGTATTTGTTGTGTTGAGTCTGTGTTTGTTATCTTCGTATTAGGTCTGTGTTCTTTTCGTGCTAGGTCTGTGTTCTTGAGCATCAAAAAAAAAAAAAAAAAAAAAGATCCGAAAAAAAAAGAAAAAAAAGAAAAGGAATCCGTGGAGATCATATATTTCTTGTTAATTACCGGGGTCTGTTTTAGGAAGTCAATTTTATTCAGTTTCCCGATTTTTGGCACCTAATTTCGGAAGTATCTTTATATCTTAGTTTCCCTGATTTGCTTTTATCCCTTTTATTTCCATAATCAATTTCCACTTAATTACCCTTTCATTCGTTTCCTGATTTCGTGTGATCACAATCAATTTCAGCGTTTCACATTAATTCTGAATTAGCATTTATCTCCCGGATATCAAAAAAAAAAAAAAAAAAAAGAAAGAGGATCCGGAAAAAAAAAAAAAAAAAAGAGTATTTTTTAGCTCAAGAAATTTTATTTTCCTGATAGATTCCTTGTATGTTTTGGAGCGTTTTCAGGTACCCTACATCCTATCGATATTTTTTTGTGTCGCCATTTGTCAATTGTGGGCTGATTGTCGCACCTTAGGAGAATTGTTTTTGGGGCTTATTTAAGATCCTGATCATAACTTTCCGTGGTGTTATCTTTCTTGTTTGTGTCATTTGGGGTGTCGTTTTTATTGTTCGTGTCGTTTGGGTGTCGTTTGTGTCGTTTTGGTGTATCGTTTTCGAATTCCTTTCATCACCTTCCTGGTCTCTGAGTAGTTCGGTACGAGCCTATAGAGAGTTTGAGTGAGTGGTAAAAGGCAGAGAGAGTATAACTATCGCCATTATCAAACACGAGCGCTGAGTGATATTATTTGAGTGTAAACACGTGAGGGAGAGTTTGGTGAGGTTTTCTTTTGTTACTAACAATTTCTTGCAGCAACCATGTCTAACAACGGCGACGCAGATGAGGGAATTCCAGACCGGAGGCTGATGATGCAAGCCATGATAGGAGAAATGTGGAGGATGATGAGGGAAAAGTTGGAGCCGCTACGAGAACGTGTTGAGAGAGTGGAGGAAGGCCAACAAGCTCCCAACAGAGGAAGACGAAGACAACCTAGGGAGGAGACAGAAGATGAGATGGAGAATGATTTTGAAGAGGAGGATTATAGGAGAGGAGGACGAAACGAGAGAATGTTCGAAAGAAGACATGGAGGAAGGGACAGAGAAGACGGAGGAATTGGTGGCATCAAGCAGAAGATTCCAACATTCCAAGGGAAAAATGACCCGGACGCCTACTTTGAATGGGAGACCAAAGCCCAGTTTGTGTTCAATTGCTACAACTACACCGAACGCAAGAAGGTAATACTTGCTGCCGCTGAATTCACTGATTATGCTATTGTTTGGTGGGATCAGCTGGTGACGAGTAGGCAACGGGATGGAGAGGAGCCCATAGAGACTTGGGATGAGATGAAGGCCATCATGAGGAAGAGATTCGTGCCTCGCCACTATTACCGAGAGCTCTAACAGAAGCTTCAGCGCCTACGGCAAGGCACTCGCAGTGTTGAGGAGTACTACCGGGAAATGGAGGTTGCCATGATCCGAGCAAACATCGAGGAAGATCGCGAGTCTACCATGGCCAGATTTATCAACGGGCTGAACCCTGACATAGCGGACAAGGTGGAGTTGCAGCATTATGTCGAGATGGAGGATTTGGTTCACTTGGCCGTCAAGATTGAGAAGCAGCTCAAGACGAGGGGTAGCATGCGGGGAAACCGATTCTCAGAACAACCTGCATGAAAGAAGACCTTCAACCGAGACGAGAAGAGCAGTTTCAAACCACGAGGGGACGTAGCCAAGCCAAGCACTTCCACGGCCCCAACCACATCTAATCCTGGTCCCAGTGCTCAAAAGAAACCGGAGACGTCATTTCAGCGAAATCGTGATATCAAGTGCTTCAAGTGCCAGGGAGTAGGTCACTTCGCGAATCAATGCCCGAATAAGAGGAGCATGACAATTCTTCCGACCGGAGAGATGATTACCGACGATGAAGAGGAAGACCAAGAGTGTACCGGAGAAGAGTCAGACGAGGAAATTGAGGCACCAGCAGAGCTCGTGTTGGTCTCTCGACGAACTATGAACGCGCAGGTTGTACGAGATGATGAAGAGCAGCGTGAAAACATCTTTCACACCAGGTGCCATATTGGTGAGAAGGTGTTCAGTGTTATCGTCGATGGAGGAAGTTGTACGAACATAGCCAGCGTTGCTGTAGTGAAGAAGCTTGGACTTCCCACGACAAACCACCCTCGTCCTTACAAGCTTCAGTGGTTTAATGATGGTGAAGAGGTACGTGTCTACAAACAAGTCCTTATCAGTTTCCGGATTGGCAGCTATGAGGACTCGGTGCTCTGTGACGTAGCACCAATGGACGCGGGACATATACTTTTGGGGCGGCCGTGGCAATTCGACCGGAGGGTGACTCATGACGGCTACACCAACAAGTACTCCCTCAGGCACAAGAATCGTACCATCACCCTCGCACCCCTTACTCCAAAGCAAGTTCATGAAGATCAACTGAGGATGCAACAAGAGAGGGAAAGGTTTAGGACCCTAGAGAAGGGAAAAGGACCAAGGGATGAGGTAAAAACAGAGAGAAAAAAAGAGAGAGTCCCAGAGAGAAAACCCGAGAGGGAAGTGGGGAGTGAAAAAAAAGATGGGGTCATGAAAAACAAAATCGGTGAGAGAAAACAAAACAACTTCTTTGCGGGAAAGAGTGATGTGAGGAAAGCCTTCTTTGCCAAACAGCCGATGATTTTACTTGTGTACAAGGAGGCTGCCTTATTCACTAACCAACATGGCGAGGTTCTACCTACTGCCATTGTTTCTCTTTTGCAGGAGTTCAAGGACGTTGTTGTTCGAGATATGCCAACAGGACTACCACCGATTCGGGGGATTGAGCACCAGATTGACCTTGTACCCGGAGCCTCGCTTCCAAACAGACCGGCCTACCGAACCAACCCTGAGGAAACGAAGGAGTTGCAACGGCAAGTCGATGAACTTTTGTCAAAGGGGTACATTAGAGAGAGCATGAGCCCTTGCGCCGTACCAGTTCTATTGGTTCCAAAGAAGGATGGGTCCCAGAGGATGTGCGTGGATTGCCGAGCCATCAACACCATCACGGTCAGGTATCGATTTCCCATTCCTAGATTGGATGATATGCTAGACGAATTACATGGTTCGTGTGTTTTCTCTAAAATTGATTTAAAGAGTGGGTACCACCAAATTAGAATGAAAGAGGGGGATGAATGGAAAACCGCTTTTAAAACTAAACTTGGGTTGTATGAATGGTTAGTGATGCCTTTTGGTTTGACTAATGCACCTAGCACATTTATGCGACTTATGAATCATGTTTTGTGTTCGTTCATTGGTAAATTTGTGGTGGTATACTTTGATGATATTTTGATTTATAGCAAGACCCTGGATGATCATGTCTTACACTTGCGTGAGGTTTTTATTGTACTCAAACGTGAACAGTTATTTGCTAACCTTGACAAGTGCACCTTTTGCACCGATCACGTTTTTTTCTTGGGTTTTGTTGTAAGTTCAAAAGGAGTGCAGGTAGATGAGGAAAAGGTGAAAGCTATTCAGGAGTGGCCGACGCCGACAAATGCAGCACAAGTACGAAGTTTTCATGGCTTAGCGAGCTTTTATAGGCGCTTTGTCAGAGATTTTAGCACGATCGCTGCCCCGCTCACGGAGGTGATGAAGAAAAATGTGGCGTTCGCATGGGGACAAGCACAAGAGGAGACATTCACCGAAATCAAAGGAAAATTAGTCAACCCTCCTTCTCTCGCATTACCTAACTTCGATAAACCATTCGAGGTTGAGTGTGATGCGTCCGGCGTGGGAATCAGAGCAGTTCTCATGCAAGATCGATGGCCGATTGCGTATTTTAGCGAAAAATTGAGTGGGGCCACCCTTAATTACCCCACTTACGACAAGGAGATGTACGCATTGATTCGAGCTTTAGAGACTTGGCAGCACTACCTTTTGCCAAGAGAGTTCGTGGTCCACACCGACCATGAGTCACTGAAGTACTTGAAGGGACAACAAAAGCTCAACAAACGGCATGCGCAATGGATGGAGTTCATCGAGCCGTTTCCATATGTCATCAAGTACAAACAAGGTAAGGAGAATGTGCTAGCTGATGCCCTTTCTCGAAGGTATGTTTTACTTTCCACTTTAGATGCTAAACTGCTTGGTTTTGAACATATCAAAGAGTTGTATCCAGAAGACCGAGAGTTTAGTGAGATATTTACGAAGTGTGAGAAGATGGCGTCGGGAGATTACTTTAGGCATGATGGATTTTTGTTCAGGCTTGGTAGACTTTGTGTGCCTAGTTGTTCTCTTCGGGAGCTGTTAGTCAGGGAAGCTCATGGTGGGGGCCTTATGGGACATTTTGGAATAGCAAAAACTCTAGGAGTGATCCACGAGCACTTTTATTGGCCTCGCATGAAGCGTGATGTTGAGAGGATCTGTGGTAATTGTATCACATGTAGGAAAGCTAAGTCGAAAGTTCAATCACACGGTATGTATACACCTTTGCCTATTCCTAGCTCACCTTGGGTAGATATATCTATGGATTTTGTGTTAGGCTTGCCTAGGACTAAGCGAGGTCGTGATTCTGTTTTTGTAGTGGTTGATAGGTTTTCAAAGATGGCACATTTTATCCCATGTCACAAAACCGATGATGCTTCTAATGTTGCTGATCTGTTCTTTCGAGAGATTGTTAGGTTGCATGGCATGCCTAGGACGATTGTCTCGGATAGGGATACCAAGTTCTTAAGTTACTTTTGGAAGACCTTATGGGCTAAGTTGGGTACTAGGTTGTTGTTTTCGACTACTTGTCACCCCCAAACTGATGGTCAGACCGAAGTAGTTAATAGGACCTTGTCGACTTTGTTGAGGGCAATAATTAAGAAGAATATCAAAACTTGGGAAGATTGTTTACCACATGTAGAGTTTGCTTATAACTACGCTATTCATTCATCTACTAAGTTCTCACCCTTTGAGATTGTCTATGGTTTTAACCCACTAACGTCGTTGGATTTATCTCATATTCCTATGTCTGAGCATGTGAATTTAGATGGTGAACAGAAAGCAAAGCTTGTTAAGCAGCTTCACGAGAGGGCACGACTCAACATTGAGCGAAGAACAGAGCAGTATGCGCAGCAAGCCAACAAGGGCCGCAAGAGAGTGATTTTCGAACCTGGTGATTGGGTCTGGTTACATCTACGCAAGGAGCGTTTTTCGGAGCAACGCAAGTCCAAACTACAGCCGCGTGGCGATGGACCATTCCAAGTTATTCGCAGGATCAACGATAATGCTTACAAATTGGATCTTCCAGGTGAGTATAATGTTAGTGCTACATTCAATGTGACTGACTTATCTCCTTTTGATGCAGATCATGATTTGAGGGCAAATCCTTTTCAAGACGAGGGGAATGATGAGGACATGCCCCAAAAGGAGCCGCAAGCAAAATACCAAGTGCCGGAAGGACCCGTGACGAGAGCTCGAGCGAGGAGATTCAAGGAAGAGCTTAACAATCTGATCATCAAGCTCCAAGATGAAGAAGGGGACAAGCTCGCAAAGGAGAGGATTCAAGGAAGCCAAGAAACAACAATGAAGAACGTTATTTGGGCTGAATTGAATTAGTCAGACTATTCCTATTTTTCTATTTTCAGTTTATGTTATTTGGGCCAAGACATGTTATTTAAAACGCCCATAATGGTTTGTATTTGGCTGGTCCTTTGTTTTATGCTTATTAGTACTTAAATAAGGCTAAATGGGCTTATTAGGTTATGGGGCCCATGGAGCTGCGAATTTGACCTTTGTAAACTCTATAAATTAAGCCTTTAGGTTGAATGGAAGTCACACAATTCTGATTTCGAGTTAAACACTATTCTGTGAGGATTTTCATTCTCTCTTTGGTTCGTTTAGAACTATTCGAGTCTCTTACAAAGCGGTGCGTGTAGGAGTTCGAGCCCGACTCATCAGACGGCCATTCGTATCCGTCCGTGGCGTCATTCGATCCACCTTCGTTCCTAAAACGTAGACGATCCGTCGCTGTGCTATTGGGGTATCGGGTCTCGGAGCTTAGTCAGCCGAGGTTCGTATCACTTTCTCAAATGAGAATACGTAAGCTGTGAAATGGCATGTCTCATTTCAAGATTAAGGTAAGCACGATGCAATTCATACGTAGTGACTTCGAGACATAAGAGCTTAAATGGTTTTTTTTTTATTTTGTCTCTAGAAGTGCACTGGTCAATTCAGTACCTTCGGAAGATACCTAGAAGAACTATAGAGTCTCCAACTCTCAATGCCCCATAACCAGACATCATAGATTCTCCTAACAATCGTACTGAGGTCAATAGTCCTTTGACCCTTAGATTGCGAATATATCGTTTTAAGCAAACTACGAAGAGTTTGTTCATGCAAATCTACATTTGTCTCTTCGTAAGTTGTTAAGTTTGTTTATGGACTAAAGACTAGTGTTTTATCATAAAGCTTCAAACAGACAAGGAAGAATGAATGAACGTTTCAACTTTTTATTAATGAATAAGCAATTGCAAGCAAGAGTCTTCGTGAGACTTTATTACATCAAATGTACAAAATAACGACTACAACTCTTCTTGTGGGCACCATTGACAACACGCCCCTCTCCTCTTCTCTCTCTAAGTTCTTTTCGTTTTTGTTTTGGCACCTAGGTCCACATTTGACCTAGTGTTTTTGGCTCTTCGATTTTAAGACTTGTTCTTGAGTCATCGTGTTTAAAAGTGCCCACACACTAATTCCTTTCTTTCTCGAGTGATTCTTGTGATAGAAACTTTCGTGGTAGCTCGAGTTCCCGAGGAAAGAAGAGAGACGTGCTGCGAGGGGAGACGAACGTTTCAACCTTCCTAAGGCTTCTCAACGTTCAAGCTTCTAAAAAGGTTAGTAAATTTATAATGCTCATTTATAGTTTTTATTTACATGTACTTGCTCTTTGTCTAGGTTAGTAAAATCGGTTTACTTGTTTTAAAGAAAATTTTTAAATTTCGACACTTGCTCGAAGCGTTAAACGTTTTCTTAACCCTAGATCAATTCCAACACATAAACACGACATTGCATGTGGACACGGTATGCCACTTAATTGAAATGCCCTGCAAATGCATACCTTGGCTCTTAAGTCAACCACAAACGTCTCCCTTCCGATAAATGCCACTTGGAACTTGTCATTTCCAGCAAAGCTTGCTTGACGGTACCTGTAATCACATACAAACCCATATGTGAGAACAATTATCTAACAATCAAATCTAATATTATAGCAATTATCTCACATACCTTAAGGCCATTATTCTTAAGCTTCTTAAGCTTTTTAGGATAAACATCAAACAATGCCTTCTCCAACCCTTTTTGTCTGTCGCTTATCATCGTGGATTCTGAACATCTAAATCCTCACTCAAAAGCTACAAAAACCAAGTCCAACTAGAGGTGTTTTCTTTCTCCACCACAGCAAAAGCCATATGATATTGTGAGTTATCAGGATCTATACCTATAGCGGCATGCAACATTCCCTTGCAATACCCTTTTAGAAAACAACCATTGAACCCTAACAAAGGCCTACAACCCTTGTTGAACCCATATTTACAAGCTTTTAAGCAAATGTAAATCCTTTGAAACACTCTATTTCCATTCACCAGAGTAGTTTTAAGGAGGGCTCCTGTACCTGGGTTTGTAGATGTGAGTTGTTTACAATAGTCATCAAGAATTGCATATTGGTCCTTCATCGAGCCTTCTAACACCTCTCTAGCTTTTTTCTTGGCATTATAGAATCTCGTCTTTGACACATTGCTGAATTTGGAACTAGCAGCCATCTCTTTGAACTACTTATAATCCATGTTAGGATTAAGCCTAAAATGCTCTAGAAAATGCATCGCTAACCAGGGGCTTCTGACAAGCTTGTTGTCAAATACTATGCCACACTCATGCTTGTCGACCAACGTATTCACTCTAACTGTCTTGTTGTCCTGAACCTTCGCATAAAGAATCCAATTGCAACCCTTTGCTTTACATTTAGCCCTTAATCTAGTTGTGTCATTAACCACGAAATTCCCTATCAGCCTTAATGAATACCTCTCTCAATACATGTCTCAAATCACCAATAGTAGGGAACTCCATACCTAATTTGAACTTGAAATCATCCAAACTTGAACGCGGGTTGAACTATTTCCTGCTCTTCGTGATCGTCTGTTCCTCGTCGTCACTATGCAGGCTGTCGAGGTCGCTGTCTGATCTCACCCCATCAAGATCACCATCACCAACGTCTCCATTATTGCAGACGTCATTCACGATTGAGCGCCAATCGCGTGTCTGGGTGTTTTGAACATCATCATCTTCGTTCGATTCTTCCTCAGCATACTCTTCTTCTTGCAGACGAAACTGTTCGTCATCGTCGTCACCGTCGTCCCATTGTTGTTGTTCTGACATCTTCTTCTTCAATCGAGTCCGGTTTCTGATTCTTGGTTTTAGGAAATTAGAGTTCCGACTGATTTTTTGAATTTGAGAATTGTCGATGTTCTCTTTAAGTTTGGGAAACTAATTATAATTTATCAGTATATTTAATAATTTCAAAAACTATTAAATATTAATAAACAATAACAAAAATAATTAAAACCAACATATTAGAAGTTTTACATCCTGACCGTTCAATTTAATCTTAACGCCCAAAGTACTAATGGCACTACGAAATCATAACATCAAGTACTTTTGCCGCAGAAAAAAAAAAGTTTAGGTATATAAGTATCGTTTTGAAAAAACTTTAAAGATTTTTACCGCTATTAACTCATAAAAAAAAATGTGGCCGGGTAGCTTTTTCTAATAATAATAATGTAAAAATTCTGTGTATACCTGAATGATATAAAAACCGTACATTTCGTTTCCATTGCCGAATTTGTAATTGTATATCTAAGACTCATTCCAACAACAACAAACCTCTCGAACTTCCAAATTAGAGCTAAATATGTATTAATGTATACACTCAGCATTATCTTTAAAGAGAAAAAAAAAAGGGTTATATCCAAAACATGATACAAAATTGAGTTGATGTACATCTAGTGTCACGCAAGATGTTTAACCATGTAAGGGCCTTCAAGCTCATACCCTAACTTCCTATAGTAATGACGTGTCCCAACTCCGGAAATAACGGCTATCTTTGTCGATCTGTGTTCCATCCCTGCAATTCTCTCCGCCTCTTCCATCAGAAGAGTTCCGTAGCCCTGACAAAACCACACCGTTTGTTGTCTTCTAATGTTAACTCGTTTATAAACATTTCTGAGCGTCTATAAACACAAGTATATTATATGAACCTGGTGTTGCAGCTTGTCAGAGTCTCTTCCGTGAACGGGGACGGCGGTTCCGTAAACGTGAAGTTCGCGGACGATGGAGCATTTTCCGACAAGCTCGGGACATGTCGTGTTCTTCCCACATTTCCGCAACCGAAGCAGACCCACCAGAATGTCCTGTTTCGATATAACATACAGGGGTGTCGAATGCCGAAAATAAATTTAAGAGGGGACCGAATGTAAACATTTGAAGTAAAATTTCAGAACTACTTTTTTTTGTTTGTTTGTACAATTCATACCAATAAATGAATCAAGGAGGGGTCACTTTCTGATTTTATCATATAAAAATTAAGGGCTATTGATATAAAAGTAAAAGTAATAATGAAGAGTAGCCAAATACACAATACATATGCAACCAAAAAAAAAAAAATAAGAGCAACAGAAGGCATCGTTTTTTTGCATATGTGGGATGGGTTTTGATTCAAATACCTGACGGACATCTTCATAAGAGAGGAATGTTTCCCAGCCCTCGTTAGCAGCGTAATCGCGGCGAACTAGTTCAACTTCCTCAGGCCTGATTTTGTGGTGAATATCCTAAAAATTTAGATTAATCAGAAAAAAAATGTCCATCAGTACAAAGAAACGTGTCACAACACCGCAATAAATTTGGGACAAAAGTTCAGATTTGTGTTTGTTAATGTAATTACTTGGATACCGGCTTCTCGGGTTCGAACATCGCGGCACTTCAAGCCCAAGTCGTCCATCCGAGCTAGGGCTAGCTCGCGGAGATTTCCTTTCTCGACGCCCGAAGTGACAAGAGGCATGGGAATATCACGTTGCACCCTGTACACCCGGGTCCAAGGGGGTACCATCGCTAGGATCCTTGCTATGATGTCCACTAGTTGCTCCGGTGGATAGTTTCTATACCTGGAAATACAAAAAACACAAAATTGAAAGCCCGTTAGCCAGTACCGGCTTCCTAATAAATGATACAATCTTACTTGCCTCGTTTTCATAAGCATTTACACCTAAACCGGTCCCAAAACAGGACCAGACTGTTTTAAATGCATAGAAAAATTGAGACCAGACCAAACCGTTTTAGACCGGCCCGGTCCGGTTCGGTCTGGCTTTAGAGTGTATTTTACAAATTAAGCTAAAAAATTAGCTCAAAGAATTAGATTATTTCAAGTATTAACATAAACACTTTATCAATTAACATGTTCAACTCAAATATTATACTTAAATGCCTAAGATTTAAAAAAAATATATATATACATAAAATTTGGAAGCGATATGATCTGGTATAAACCACGGTTTCGATGTATGGAACTGGATATGACCGTTTCAGACCGGTTTGTATATCCGGACCAGATCAGGGAAAAACTCTTTAGACCCGACCGCCAGTTACAGTTTTTCAATTTTTATGCACACCCCTGGTTAATAGTTCATACCTGCCGGTTTTCCAAAGCTCGTAAAGCCCAGTCCCACGAATCACAAGCGTTGGGTAGATTTTAAGCCCGTCAGCTCTGAACGAGGGGCTCTCGAAAAACTCCTTGAAACTTTCCATGTCCCTCTCCACGCCGACATTTGGGAGATCGGGCATCATGTGCGCAACCACCTTTTAAAAAAAATAAATAAATAAATAAACCAATAAATATCCTTATTGGGGCAGTACTTGACAGATAACAAGAGCTCAATATATTTCACAAGTATTACAGAAACAGTTATTTCATATAACATAATCGCACCTTAAAACCGGCATCCTTTGCTAAGCAGAAACAATCAGCCACCGCGGCGACAGTGTGGCCTCTATTAGTGTCCCAAGCCACGTCCTCATACGTACTTTGGACTCCGATCTCCAATCTCGTGCAACCGTAAGTAAGCATTTGCCTCAGGTGCGGTCCAAGGCAATAATCCGGCCTCCTGAATAAGAAAAGAAAAAAAAAATTAAGAAGCAGCAACAATATCGGACCAAGTTTCAGCAACAAACTCTTACTATGATAGAAAGCTCACGTTTCGATGGTCATTCCAATGCATTTAGTGGAGCCATGCTCGGAATACGCAACGGCCTCTTCGACATTGGCTGAGGTGTGTCCCGACAAGGCATCGTGAAGATTCCTGATGAAGTAGTCACGGTAATCTGCCGGGAGCGACATAAACGTACCGCCCATTAAGATAAACTCAACCTGAAATCATATATATATATACACCAGCGAATGAGACAATTTATAGTTTGAAAATGAATCGAGAACAAAAAAGTCGTATATATGTATACATACATACCTTATCGACACTGTGACCCAATCGCTTCAACTGGTCAATCCTGCCTCGGGCTTGAACATATGGGTTGTATCTAGAATAAAAGTAATGTTAGTTAAGCTTTCGAAATGGTTACTTGACTGCCAAGCAAGGTGTTTCCTATCGGGTACACCAGCATTTAAAAGGGAAATGAAACTCATATGAACTCAGAAGTATTATCACATGCTGGTTATACATTCCTACAGATTCAACTTCTTCTTTCCCGTTCCGAAATTCAAATACAGTTCGAATTGAAAAGAAATAAAAAAGAAAAGAATAAATCAAGAGGCGATTCAATGATCTTATTGTCCACTCGCTCTTACACCTACCTAGAAAAAGAAAACAAAAGCAAATTTATTTCACTCAATCAAGCTCGACAGAGTTCAACGCTTCCTAAATTACATAGATAAATAAATATAAATACAACATAAAAAGAAAATAAAAATGAACCACATCAAATTTAAAAAGAAAACCTAATTCGACTCTTCCCATAACAAAGCTCAATAGAGACCCGAACCTCACACAGACTGGACAACAATTTCACAAGAAATTTCACATTGAATAACGGAATTTTAATAATTGATGCCTGATTTAAAAATATAAAAAAAAACCCTACCTGGCTCGAATTGCTCTCATACTTGTGGGTTCGTAGCCAGTGTAGGACTGAGTACTGTACTCGAAGTCCGAATCAGGTCCTCCGGGACAATACACGCATATATTCCCGGTGGTCGCAATATGCGGACACCGATGCGGCTTCGACATCACGGCCACGA
Organism: Urtica dioica subsp. dioica; assembly: GCF_054948205.1. Taxonomy (NCBI): domain Eukaryota; kingdom Viridiplantae; phylum Streptophyta; class Magnoliopsida; order Rosales; family Urticaceae; genus Urtica; species Urtica dioica. Next base: position 7,501,131 of record NC_142765.1, on the reverse strand, counting down.
CGGCGATTCCCGAGGCCGTACGGACCGGCTTCGCTCGGAGCTTGGGGAGGAGCGCGTCGCGCTCGGAGTCCGGCAGCGCGGCGATCATCTCGACGAGCTTGGGCGCTCGGGAGAGGCCGTACTTCCGGCAAGCGGCGGATTTGAGGCCGTTGAGGTCGACGGTCTCGCCGCGGCGCGAGAGGTCGACCATGGACGCGACGATCTCGGCGATGGCTCGGACGCGTGCTTCTTCTTCGGAGAGGCCGTGGGGCTCGAAGCCGCCGCGGCCTGGGCGTGGCTGCTGCTTCTTGTTGCTCGGCTCGGCTACCATCGCCGCCGCCATGGGAGAGAGGGAAGAAATAGAGGTTATTTTAAGTTCTACTTCTCAATTTGTTTTATGATTTATTAGTGTTTGTTCAACGCTTTAAGACAAAAAAAAACGACAGTCAATAATATTGTCGTTTTCATTTGTTCCTCGTAAAGTTATAATTATGCTAATACCACAACAAACAATGAAGAATAAATAACATTAATTAATTGCTCCTACTATTTTTTGAAGATAGTAGGCTTCTATACCCAAATATTACAAGCTCAACGACGACGACACATGACTCGGAACGATGACGAGCAACGTCCCACAATGTTCTTTTCATAACTCCACCAAGTACATTGCTTAATCGTTAAAAAATATATTTGATCGTTAAAACTGTTACTCATAGAATTCGCCGAGATCAAACGATCTAGTCGGCATTCCGAGAATGGAGATATCTAGCAATAGAGTTCGTACCCAAAGGTCCGAGAACTCATGAAAGTTAAGGAGCGAGCGTTCATACTAACAAAGAACGGACCCTATTACTCAGAACTTCGAAGACAAGAGAAGACAATAGGTTTAAAAATACTAGTCGGACAATAAAACACGTGTAATAAATAATCAAAACGCTCACCTCAACGGTTAAAACCGAGGATAGCGCAAATAACCACCTACTCTTCATAAATAAAGTGGGGATCAAATAACTGCCAGAGGGCGTGAGGCTGATCACCCCACGATTCTTAGCACTCTCCCACGACACCCACTAACAAATGTAAAAGCCCTCGTACTTCTATAAATAGGGACTTCGACAAGACCAAGAAGGAGGTTCAAGTTTCTGGAAAGAGGAAGAACTGTTGTCAATGGTGCCCACAAGAAGAGTTGTAGTATTTACTACTGTACATTTGATGTAATAAAATCTCACGAAGACTCTTGCTTGTAATTGCTTATTCATTTAATAAAAAGTTGAAACGTTCATTCATTCATCCCTGTCTGTTTGAAGCTTTATGATAAAATATTAGTCTTTATTCCATAAACAAACTTAACAACTTACAAAGAGACAAATGTAGATTTGCATGAACAAACTCTTCGTAGTTTGCTTAAAATGATATATTCGCAATCTAAAGGTCAAAGGACTATTGACATCAGTACGATTGTTAGGAGAATCTATGATGTTTGGTTATGGGGCATTGAGAGTTTGAGACTCTATAGTTCTTCTAGGTATCTTCCGAAGGTACTGAATTGACCAGTGCACTTCTAGAGACAAGATAAGAACAAACCATTTAACCACTTATGTCCCGAAGTCACTACGTATGAATTGCATCGTACTTACCTTAATCTTGAAATGAGACATGCCATTTCACAGCTTACGTATTCTCATTTGAGAAAGTCAGAGTTCGGACTCACTATGTGATTCTTAACAGGACCTATTGGTGAAGTACTAAGTTATGAAGATGGCATGAGTAACTTCGTGAATATCTCATAGATATGGAATTCATGTACAAGATTGCTGAAATGCAATGTATAGCACATCATGCTTTGATCCTTGGAATGTGAATAAATGAACTGGCCAGTGTCCATAATGAGTCATGACTCTTTTGGATGAATCAATGTGACTTGTTAGCTCCTCGTAAATACATTGTTTCTAACTTATTCACAAGCGACAAATGAGTTGAGGAAATAACAGCTAGAAGGGTAAAATGGTAATTTTGTAAATCCCGACTAGCTGATGATATTCATGAAGGGTAAACATAGATAATATTCAGTGGATACACTCATCATAATTTAGTTGAATTCTTGAGTAGAAAATAAATTCATTTGAACCGAGAGATTTTCAGTGTCAACTCTTTAGTGGAGTCAGTTGACATTAAGCTAAACTTGGAAAAGGTTTGTGAACTTTTGAGTCCAAGTATTTAGCTCAAGCTTTGTTCATTTGGATCCATGAGGTCACTGTCACAAATCATATCGAGTAGGAATAGTTAAACTAGAAGCTAAGTCAAAACAAGAACGAGACAAGTTTTACGAAAATTGTCAAAATGGTATTTTTGTCTTTTTGGACATATGACGAAATGAATGTCAATAATTTTTTTTTGACATTGTCATATGATAACAAATGAAATAAATTTTACTTGGCCATATTAGTGTAATTGGGCCTTGAGGATTAGTTTCATTTCATAGAATTTTACTTGAAAATTTTTAATGGGCTTTTCTTATATTGTCATGAACAAATAAAGAAACATTTAGAAGCATGTTCTAGAAGGCCAAATATCGTGCATACCATAGAGAGAAAGAGGAATTTATTTTGTGCATTGATGTATGAAGATACTTGCCAAAAGAAAAAGAGGAAACAAATTTCCCATACAAGGAAGAGGGAATTCGGCCATCAATAGGCAAGGGAAAAGCAAAACAAAAGAGGAAACAAATCCAAGGCTTCTAGAAGGCTATGTTGGACGTGTGAATTAAGGGAATAAGGGCAATATTTGCTCATAAATATGTGATATTCTATAGAAGAGGAAACTATCTTATTGAAGGTAATCCTTCCCCTATAAATAGAGGCATCATTCTCATTGTTTTCTCATTCCACATAAGTTAGAGATTGAGAGCTTCTCTCTCTAGACATTGTGGTGGCCGAACTCCTCTCTCTCTCTCTCTCTCTCTCTCTCTCTCTCTAGTTTTCTTTCGTTTTTGTTTTGGCACTTAGGTCCACATTTGACCTAGTATTTAGCGTTTTGACTCCAAGACTTGTTCTTGAGTCGTCGTGTTTAAAAGTGCCCACACACTAATTCTTTTTCTCTCGAGTGATTTTAGTGATAGAAACTTTCATGGTTGCTCGAGTTGCCCAGGAAAGAAGAGAGACGTGCTACGAGGAGAGACGAACGTTGCAACCTTCCAAAGGCTTCTCAACGTTCAAGCTTCTAAAAAGGTTAGTAAATTTTTAATGCTCATAATAGTTTTTATTTACACGTACTTGCTCTTTGTCTAGGTTAGTAAAAACGTTTTACTAGTTTTAAAGAAAATCTTTAATTTCCGCCGCTTGCTCGAAGCGTCAAAGATATGCATGTACATGTAATTAAAATTATGAGCTTGAAAATCGTTTTCGAAAGTTTACTAATTTTGTGACAAGTTAGAATTGTTTTCTTAGATTTTTTATTAATTTATTGCTCATGCCTTTAAATTAAAAATCATATTGATTTTCTATGAGTTTGAGATGTTATTAAAACACATTAGAATCAGTTCTAAAAGTTTTTAATTTTTTATATTAAAAAACGTGTTTTTAAGTTTGAGAAAATTTCGAGTAAATTTTGTGACTAGTTTTCTTGTCTTACTTGTTTCTTTTATTTGCTTGAATCGTTTTATATACCATGTTATTACCATATTAAGAAAACACAAATAAAAGCCTTAACAACTCCCTAAAACGTTCCGTTACACTCGATTCTTTTTACGCACTCAAAGACCGAACTTTAATTATTTATGTTTTCTTTGAGCTGGAGTAAAACCCGCAGTAAAAGTGGCATAACTCTCTGCTCAAAATTCTAAATTTAATGATTCTTAAATCAAATTAAAAGTCTGTCTGTCCTCTTTCCAATGCCATTGGTTTTAGGTCAAAAAGACATCGGAGCCACCAGTTATGGTGATTTTACTCCGAGGTGCGCGGCTGTTCTGAAAGTCCAGTTTTTTTTATAAATCCGGATTTTCAGCCCCACTACCATGAGTTATAGAACTCTAATGAGAAAATTTTCTTGAGAAAAAATGTTTTTTTATAAGATTATAAACATGATGTGAAAGATTAAAATGTTTTGATTTTTGATAGTTTAAAATGAAATTGAATTTTTACAAAACTAGTTTGAATTTTGAAAAACCGTTTTCACTTTCAAACTTGAAAATATTTTGTCATCCAAATCAAATAAGTTTTCAAAACTATATCTATATCACTTATGTTCAAAATCTATTTGCTCTTGAAAATTTAAGTGGGAGATCTTCTCATAGACTAGTCGGAAAATGCAAGAAGATGTGTAATCTCAAACTTTCAAGTGTTCGAGTGAGTTGAAGTTCACACTTCCCTCATGCACTTTCCCGAATAGAAAATAGGAAAAAGATCCGAGTATGTACCTTGTGCCTTTATGCACTAACACTGCTCTGAACATGAAGATCTAGGATTATTTTCTAGTTGTCCACTCTATCGCTCTATAACAAGGAAATTTGTTTCCGAACTTATAAGAGACGATGTGCCTTTTCTAAAAACTAAGTGGGAGGGTTATATTTGTTGTTTACAACCCACGATCCCCAACACTAATGAAAAGAGTAATTGTCGCCAGACTAAGAGTCACCCTCGTGGCCCTCTCTTAAATGAGAGTACTCAACGGCGCTTTGCTCTGATCATTGCTCAATGAGCTAAGTCTGAGAGTGAGACAATGAGACAAGACCTCCCCTCGGTGGATTGTTTTTCAAAGTCGATCTTTTGGAATAAGTGGTTGGTTACACACTTAAACTCGATCCCTAGTAATCCTTCCTCGAGGCCCTGCGAAAGGATGTGAGTGATCAAACTTTTTTTTATAAGGTGGCTAGTCAAATTTGATGTATTGACATCTTGGCTATGCATTAATGATGAGTCATTTACTTATGAAAGGAGACTCGTTGCGACCTTCCCTCGAAGGAGTAAAGTGTTATTTCGTTCATAACACCTTTGGATTTTTCATGTCTTGTTCATCCTAAAAACTTAAACAAACTCAAATCCTAAACCGAAAGACTAATCATAAACGTGTTTCAACTTTACAGCATAATGTCTCCTAACTCTCTCTCTTTCATCCTTTCCTCGAACAAACTCGAAAACGAAAACTATGTATATTTAAAACGTAACCTCGACATCGTCCTTACCAACACAAGCACAAATGGGTACTCACTATTGGTGTATCGAGCTCGCATCGGACACGAACGATCGCTCCGATGCGACTCGTTTGAGATTATTCCACCATATAACCATATTAATGCGGAAAAATAATTAATTACGCTGATCATAAGCTAATTAAATTATGGTTATAATTAACAAGATCTAGTTATGTTTAATTAATTTAATTCACGAGAGCATATAAGTCAAACAACCGATATAAGAGTAAACGAGTACTTACATTGATTTTCGGTTCAGCTACAGAACGCTCCAATCCAATCGCGTACTCCTTGCGTCGTCTTGATGAAGGACTCGAGGATGACACCTTAGTCTTCCGAAACGTAATCTCCGAGACGAATAAGAAAGATGAGTGGGCACAGTCTTTATCTTACTAGATCACGAAACTAGGTGTTTCGAGATCTCTCTCTTATTTTACTAAGAATGGAAACGAATTTTCGAGGGGAGGGAGAGGCAGATGCACGGCCAAGGGAGGCTAGTGATGCACGAAATTTCTCTCAAAAAATTCCTTAAAATAATTGCTTATTTTTGCCTTTTCATGAACCCCTATTTATAGTAGTAAAAGGATATATTCATGGAATCTTCCAGAATATTTTATTTCATTTTATTGTGTTCACACTAGAGGATTTAATCTAGGCCCTTGGATCTCAACAAGTGAATCCTACTTTTTCTCTCATCCATCAGATCAATATCTATGATCAGATATTATTCTTTTATTTAAATAGAGAATATATTATTTAGTGAGAGAATAAAGGAGAATATATTATTCTCCTAAATATTCTCCTAAATACTTTCCTTTAAATAAGGAGAAAATATGGGACAATATCTTATAAGCAACTAAAGAGAAAATATTGGTAAATACCAATATTATAAAATTCGAATTTTAGGCACACGGCCAAGGGGGAATTTGCGCAAACCCTAGTGCCAAAAATTCCCAAATCCGATTTTTATATTTTGTGCAAGGCCCAATTGCTTAAAACCCAATTAATTATTTATTTACTTGGTCCAACAACAAACAAATAATTAATAATTGATTATTTACTGGATCAAACAATAAATAAACAATTCTACCATAAATATTTATTTAATTCTGCGAATACCCGTTTTCCAGAATTAATGCTGTCAATCACAATTACAGCAAGTGAGATTAATAATGATAAACATTATTATACGAAAGTTCTTATCCGCCTTTATCAGAGCCGAATCGGGGACTATGGACCTAGTAATAGAAGCTTAACAAATCCGATGAAAAAGACGAAATAGTCATTTCTCTTTTTCCATCGATTCGTTTAATCTTGGTCAAATACTCCACTTTGTAAGCCAAGACTGAACTCTCCTTTATACTAGAATTATATTTACTCATCGTGACGAGTGTCCACTGATATAGTCAGTTCGTGATCAAGATCCTCCAGGTTCAACCCGTGTCAAGAGAAGTCAATTTTTCCGTTATACTTCTCTTGATACATATCAGCCCTAAGCATTGTTGCTTCCCCAGCGAAAGATTCTTTCGAACGTTACTTACTTCGAAAGTGCTAGCAATCTATCGGTTCTGGAATCAACCCTTAGGTGAGAGAGCATTAACCTTCTTTCAGGAAGGCTGGATTCCGTATCTGTAAATCATTTCCCACTCGAATTATGCTCTGAGGAAACTCCCAAGACATAAGCTGTGATTAGCATGAATAACCTTTTAGCGAATGAGTCAAAGAGCTCAGTAACATAACCCAGTGTCCATGATCACTTCAGGATTTAGATCAAGTCTCACTGTGACCATCATAGTGACCTCGGTAAGTGTGTCGTAACGGTCCTTAAACGACACATCTACACCAAGACCTGTCCAAGTCGTACACTTACCACAAGTGTAGAATGCTCCCACATAGTGATCAGCATTCACCTATGTGTTCCACATATATGACTTTAGATATAGCTTTCCAGGCGTATATCAGTCATCGACCTCGTTTTAGCTCACCGCCCGAACTCAGGTGCCCAGCACGTGACTCAGTTTAATACGGAGGGTATGGAATATAGTTGTTATTGATTCTAATTGTTTAGAACTCAACCCACTAATGATATAATGCTAATAAAGTAATCTTATTATCGAATTTAATAATCATTTATTCATTATCTTCAAGTGGGCAATATTCCCAACACTCACCACCCCCTGTCCTCAAACGAATGATGATTCGACACAAGAGGAAAAAGACGCCTTAGCGGCCTGGCTCTGATCTGATGAGATTGCCTAGACCCTGAGAACTCCCGAGGCTGCATACTCGGAACTCAGATTACTTCGTGAGATAAGTGTAACCAATTTTTCAGGTTAACAAAAATCAAATATTCAAGTTAAATATAATTATAATTAATGTACCATTAAAATTTTTATAAATCTAATAAAATAGTCAAAATATATAAATACTTGCTTTCAATTGTGATATATCCAAAAGAGTTCATATGTTAATGAAATGGGAAATAGTAACAAAAATACTCAATGTTTAGACAAAACACTACTTATATACTCATTCTTTTTTTTTCTTGGGCAAAAATACTCAAAGTTTCAAATTTAGTTACACGTAAATATTTTGCCGTTAAAATTTCTGTTTGAACTTAACGGTCCGAGTAGTAACGGACATATTATAATATTACATGTGGTATTTTTGCCAAAGCAAAAAAACTTTGAGTATATAAGTAGTATTTTGACCAAACATTGAGTATTATTGCCACCATTTCCCCTTAATGAAATGCCAAATTTACTTTCATTTGAGAATTTTGTAACTAACTAGGCCATTCCAAACAACATGTTTGAGATATAGCCAACGTTTGGATATTTTTCAAAAACTAGTCAAACAACATAGGTGATAATTAATAAAAATTACTTTTATGACCTTAATTGTTTAAATTCGTCACTTTCTCTCTCTTTTGGTTTTGAATTCGTCACTTTCTCTCTCCTACGTTGTTTTAAACATTTTTTTTCATCAAAACTTCAAAAATCCATATATATCTCATATGAACTCGAAATTGTGTGATTCCAAATCCTACGGATTCGTGGCCGAGATCTTAAAAAATAGACCCATTGTGTTTGATAAAAAAAAATAATTTTAATGCCATAGATGTAGAAAAATCACGTTACTGCCTTAGAAATGGAAATGACTTAAAATTTTCGGAAATCATCTGGAAATAAATGAAAATTTATTAAATATTTTTAAGAAAAGTCATTACAAACACATGTAAACATGACGCATTAAACATAATTTTTCATCCAACACATCTATTTTTGAAGATCTCTGCGTCACGAATCCGTAGGATTTGGAATCACTCAATTTCGAGTTCATATGAGATATATATGGATTTTTGAAGTTTTTATGGAAGAAAATGTAGGAAAGAAAGTAAGAGAGAGAAAGTGACGAATTCAAAACAACGAGAGAGAAAAATGACGAATTTAAAAGCCTAATGTCATAAAAGTAATTTTTATTAGGTATCACTTATGCCACCTAAGCTGTTTGGTTATTTTTCCAAGAGATTTGTAACTAACTAGACCACTTTAAACATGTGATTTTGGATCTAGTATACGTTTGACAATTTTTTAGGATATAGCCAAATGGCTTATGTGGAAATAATTAAGGTCTGATTTGCCCTTATTTATTAACAAATTCGTCACTTTGGCGTTGTTTGGTAGTTAACTCAAAAAGTTTTTGTTTTCTATTTTCTAATTTTTGTAGTTGTACTGAAAAATTATTTTGTAGTTGTTTTCAAAAAGCTGTTTGGTACAGTTTTCATTTTTGTTTTTGAGAAAGTGAAAAAACTGAAAAAAAGTGTTAGGTATAGTTTTCATTTTTGTTTTTGAAAGAATGAAAAGAGAAGATGAGGAGAAGGAGGAGAGAAGAGAAGAAAAAAATTTCCAAAAACACATTTTATTTGTTTTCAGTTTTCTTTACTTTTTTACAAAACAACTTCAAAAAATTTTTAAATTTTTTTCCGAAAACACCTTATCAAACACATTTTCCAGTTTTGTTTCCTATTTTCACTTCTTGAAAACTCAAAAACAGTTTTTGAGTTGATAACCAAACATGCCTTTATCTCTCATATTTTTTTTCAAATATTTTTTTTTTGTATCAAAACTTCAAAAATTCGTATCTTTCTCATACGAACTCGAAATTGAGTAATTTCAGATCCTACAAATTCGTGACGTCGAGATCTTCAAAAATAGACCCATTGTGTTTGATAAAAAAAATTATGTTTAATGCATCATATTTACGTTTCCATTTACTTTTTTTTATAATTTCAAAAAATTTTAGTTATTTTTATATTTAAGGAAGTAACGTGATTTTTCTACATCTATGGTATTAAACATGATTTTTCATCATACACAATGGATCTAGTTTTGAAGATCTCGGTGTCACGAATCCGTAGGATTTGCAAGCACTCAATTTTATTAAAGTACTTTAATGCTCGGTAGATGTATAATAATTGTTTAAATATATAATGATTGTATGTATACATGCTGGAAATTGTAGAAAAAAATTGTATAAAACTACCTACTGAAATATATATTGTCTTAAATATTTGAAAAAAAAATCATTTTCAATATATTTTAAAATTATAGTTTTTTTTAGAAAACCTCAAAAAAAAAAAAGTTAGTCTTATATTTTCTAATAAAATTTTGACAATGTAATTTAGTTGTTTTGATGAAAACATAAAATTGTAGTTATTTTGCTATTTAATAATTGTTAAATTGACTATTTCGTACAATATTTTTTAAAAAATTGGTGGTTGTGTGAGACAATATTTGACTAAGAATGGCAATTTCGTATTCATGTCGTGTTAATCGTGTTTACATAAATAAGTGTTAGAACCAAATCCGACCATTTATTAATCGTGTTTGAAGTCTAGATCAAAATCCAACCGTTTATTTTTTTTTACAGATACATAACTGTTTAAATTAAACCATTTAATAATCATGTTAAATGATTTATTTAATCGTGTTTAAACATTTGGACTCAATTAAATGCGATTAAATTATCAAAACCATAGTAGTCATAAAAGAAAAAACTACTCTTAAAAAAATAAAAATAAAATAGTCTTCACACAAAAATTAGGCCAAATATCAAAGAAAAATGGAGGGTAAAAACAAAACAAAATATTATATTCAAATTTCATGGAGAAAATGAAGGGAATGTTATGGAGGGATATCAAATCTCAATATTAAACTAAAATTTGTAGTTAAATGAAATAATAACAGAATTTTATGATTATATGAAAGAATAATAGCTTGTTAGTTATATAAAAATATAACATTGGTAAGGTAAAATGAATTAATGAATTTTTTTAAATAAATTTGAAAACCTTATTATGAGACTATAGTAATTGTGATTGTTTGATATGAATTGAATTAAAATTGAAATAAAATAAAATTGAATATAATACGTTATTATGAGACTATAGTAATTGTGATTGTGAATTGTGATTGTTTGATATTAAAAACAATATCGTATTCATATTGAATACAATACGTTATCATAAGACTATTGTTATTGCGATTGTGAATTGTAAATCTTGATTGTTCGATATGAATTGAATTGAATTGAAATAAAATAAAATTGAATACATTATGTTATTATAAGACTATTGTTATTGCGCTTGTGAATTTTAAATTGTGATTGTTCGATATAAATTGAATTGAATTTAATTGGAATAAAATAAAATTGAATACGGTATGTTATTACGAGACTATTGTTATTGTGATTGTTTTAAATTGTGATTGTTCGATATAAATTGAATTGAATTGAAATCAAATAAAATTGAATAGGATACATTATTATGAGACTATTGTTATTGAGATTGTAAATTGTGAATTATGAGAACACCACTAGACATACTACTTAAATTAGTAATTGAAAATAACTAATTGTTACGTTATTATTGCTCTCGTGAAGTCAATTGGTATACTATTGACTATGTGTTATCATACGTGAATTGATATTTATAGGAATATACATTATTTTATTTCACCATATTTTCTATAATCAATTTTATGTTTATAGTTATAATTAATAATTTTACATATATTATAATAATCGTGTTTAACTGAGTCGTAATCGTGTTATTATTCGTAATCGTATTAATTGAGTCATATTTGTGCGGGTATTAATCGTGTTTCGTGTCGACCATTTAATAATCGCTTTAATCATATTTTAATCATGATACTGTAATCATGTCGTTTTTACCCATTATTTAATCGTGTTAGCGTGTTTGACCCAATTAAGAACCGATCCATTTATTGAGATCAAAATCCGCTTTAAAACGTGTCGTAACGATCCAAATAATTGCCACCCCTACATTCGATTGTAAGTTTTAGGAGAATTGACATTAATAATACTATAAGCTTGACACTTACCACAAATCAGCCAAAACTCGAAATTTGCCGCATTTAGTACTCAATTCAGTGAACAAAGACAATTATATCATAAAATATAATTATGCACAAATAAAAAATAATAGAAACCCAACGTCTCTCAATTGCCCCGTTCCTTCTCTTTCAAATTTTCTCACGCACGATTGACTCTTCACATCTCAATTCGAAAAAAAAAATGAAAACTTTCTCGCAAACCAGACCTCTTCACTCTATCCCTCTCTCTCTCTATCAACTTCACGATTTGCCGTCTTTCACGATTACCCATCAATAAAACTAGAATAAAACCCTAAAAAAACTCATTACAATGACGAAATCAAAATCGAGCAAGGCCACCACTTCTGCGCCAAAGGAAGTCCGACGAAGCCAAGGTTGGCTTCTAAAAGTGAGCAAAAATCCATGCCGTCATTCAAGAGGAAGAAACCAGAGTCGTCGCCGCATACACTCAAGCGAAGATAAAAAAGAAGGCCGATACTCTAGCGGAGGACTCCGATGATGACGCGTTCATGGTCAAGCCCAATATGAGAAACCTAGAAAAAAGAAAAATCGGCTTTGGAGACAACGTCAACCTTTATTTTTAAAAAGGTATGTGTCACAAACTCATTTGATGAAAAATGAGCAAGAAATTGTTTGTGCATGTGGAGATTGTATGTTTTGAGAATTTATTGTGTTGTACTGTTAGATGGACGAATTACATGTATTTTCGGTCACGAACTCATTGATTTCGTGACTCATGTTTCATGAAATGGGCCATCGGTCTCGAACTGATTTATTTAATTATGAGAGAATAAATGAAATATCGTAATTACTTTTAAATAATATTCTTTCTAAATATTCATGAGAGAGAATAAAGGACAATATGTTATTTTCTTTTAGATATTATTCTCTCCTAATATTCATGAGAGAGAATAAATGATAATATCTTATTTCCTTTTATATATTATTTTCTCCCAATATTCATGAGAGAGAATAAAAGATAATATCTTATTTCCTTTTAAATATTGTTTTCTCTCTTTTATTTAAACAACTAAAGAGAAAATACTGGTAAGTACCAATATTATGATGGACGAATTTGACACACACGGCGAAGAGGGATGACGCAAATCCTTGTTCTCAAATCCCAAAAAATTCGTCCACCTCATTTTGTGCCAGACCCAATCGCTTAAAACCAAATTAATTATTTATTTAATTGGTCCAACAATAAACAAATAAGTAATTGATTAATTATTCCATAGGAGACCGAAATGGCTGCTATTATAAAGAAGGTTGGATTTCGTATCAATAAATCACTTCCCACTCGAACCATGTTCAGAAACTCCCAAGACATAAACTGTGATTAGCATGATAGTGACCTTGTAGCGAATGAGTCAAAGAGTGTGGTAACATGATCCAGTGTCCATGATCACTTCAGGATTTAGATCAAGTCTCACTATGACCATCATTAGTGACCTCGGTTAGTGTGTCGTAACGGTCCTTAAACGACACATCTACAACCAAGACCTGTCCGGGTCGTACACTTACCACAAGCGTAGAATGATCCCACTAAGTGATCAACCTTCACTTGTATTCCACATATATGATTTCAAATTCAGCTACCCAGGCTTGAATCAATCATCGATCAGTTTTAGTTCACCGCCCAGGCTCAGATGCTGTGCATGTGACTCAGTTCGATACGGAGACTATGGGTAGATGAATGTTTAATAAATCTTAATATATATGAAATAACGCTTTCGATTCGAATAAATTATAAATCAAAACTTTATTTTATTAATAATTCAACGAGAATTTACAAAAGCATCTTCTCGTGGGCAAGAATTCCTAACATTTGTAACGCGATTTACAAGATTATCTCGAATTGCCTTGCGGAAAGACTCAAAAGTACGATGTCATTGGCGATCTCTCCTAATCAAAATGCTTTTATGAAGGGGCGGTAGATTGGGGACAACATCGTGGTGGGATTTGAAGGAATTCGCACGATGAAATGGGACTTATTCGGGAATGGAGGACACGCAGCGCTTAAGCTTGACATGACTAAAGCCTATGATCGAGTAGACTGGACTTTCATCAAAGCCCGTGATGTTTAACATCAGATTCGTAGAGGAATGGGTCGCAAAGATTATGAATTGCGTCAAGTCGGTCCGATTTACCTTCTCTTTAAATGAACAGCTTGTCGGGAAGGTCACTCTACAACGTGGTCTCCGGCAAAGGGATCCCGTCTCACCCTTCCTCTTCTTCTTTTGCTCAAAGAGACCCTCGGGGCTCCTTAAAAATGCAGAAGAGGAAGATGAGCTCGAAGGAATCAGATTTGTAGAACCCGGAATACGAGTCTCCCACTTGCTATTTGCAGATGATGGCATGCTCTTTTTCAAAGCTGATGAGAGGAACATCTAACCGTCAAGAGCTGCCTTACCTTTTAATTACAAGAAAGCCTCTGGCCAAAAGGTGAATTGCGAGAAATCAAGCATCACGTTTGGGTCGAGAATCACGAGGGAGGATTAGCGAGACTTTGATGGTGTGATGTGTGTTAAAACAATCGATAATCTGGACCATTACCTTGGCCTCCCTACTTTTCCAGTCGGCATAATATAGTACTCTTCACTTTTCTTCTTGATAGAGTGTGGAACAAAATTAGAGGCTGGAAGACCGGGCTGCTCTCGCAAGCTGGGAAAAAGATTATACTCAAGGCGATAATGCAAGCAATCCCGAGCCACGCAATGAGTTGCTTTCAATTACCAAAAGGGCTTATTGACAAACTCCATAAGATCATGAATGCCTTTTGGTGGGGAAGCACTAAAGAAAAGAAGAAAACGCATTGGACTACATGGGAAACGCTATGCAAGCAATAAATGAGATGAGGGCTTGGCTTCCGCAGCCTCAAAGACTTCAACCAAGCCTTTTCTAGCTAAGAAGGCTTGGAATATTCTCAAATCATCGGATAGCCTGGTGAATAAAGTCTCAAGGTGTTATTTTCCTAATTCTCATTTCCTTGATGCTAATGATGGGGTTGAAAGCTCTCAGATTTGGAAGGGAATATTATGGGGCAGAAAACTCATCGAAAGAGGCTCGAGGTGGCGGATCGGAGACGGGAACAAATTGACGTTATGCGTGATAGATGGATCCTGAGGCCGAAGCTGTTCAAACTCATCCAACCTCCATCGCTATCATACGACATGCGAGTTGCATAATTGAAAAGAACTAATGACAAGTGGAACACCGAGCTAATCCAAGCGATGTTTGCGCCTGGAGATTCGGAACATATCCTGGCCATACCGTGCTGTCCATTGCCAACCGAAGACCGCCTCATGTGGCACTACTCCACGGACGGAGAGTACAACGTGAAGATTGGATACCGACTAGCACAAGAGTGGAGAGAAGAAGCTGGCGGATCGACCTAGCGCGACGACAACACGTGGTGGCGATTCCTTTGGAGCACTCTTCTCTTATGTAACTTGGGTTTATAACGCCCCTCCTTGGTTGTACAATGAAAGTCGGGTGTTTGATAAAAAAAAAGGGCAAACTAGCAACGTAGCCATTTTGAAACGTGGTTTTTAAGATCTAGCCCACGTTTGGTAAATTTTGTAATCTAGCGATTTACTGAAATTTACGACTATGAAATATCAAATATACCCTTATGTGGTTTAAATAAGAAAAACTAAACACTAGCCAACGTTTCAACCAACGCATTTAAAAGTCAACTTCGTGAATTAAGAAATCTATAATAGGTGCTTGAGATTGAAATTTGAAATATTTGGAATGCAGTAATGAAACGTAATCTGCAAATATAATATAGGAAATAAAATAAAAATTGATTATATCAATAAACATAGAATCAGACATGTAAAAGTGGAAAACAATTATTAGTCTAATTTTTTTTACAATAAACCAAAATAAATATTTTTTTAATCTCATATTGCATTTTTTTTCCTGGGTTTTTGAGATGATTATGTTCTATATCTGTTGATGTATTTTTTGAATTTTTCTTAAGTTTTTTTGAATTTTTAGTTCGGTAGAATGGAAACAGTTCATAGTTAATGTGTGTTAATTTTTGTTAATTTATAAACTACTAACTTTATTTTTGTAAATTTTAGTTTATTTTCTTTACCAAACTTATCTCTTTCAACTTTATCAAATGCATAATATTTCATAATGAGAACACGAAGATTGTAAAGCATAAATATTGAATATGAAAAACAAATAAATAAACATCATATATTTTTTACCCAAAAAAAAAATTTATTAAGAAGATGATAATAATACACAGACAACAACGATAAATACAAAATAATGTCAAGGATGTACAACAAATACACGAAAATAAGCTAAAATAAATCGGAAACACCCAACCCACGACGAATCTTCGCCACACATAACGCAACGATGAACTCCAGCCTCCTCCGTCTTGTGCGACGACTGAGAAGCGCCAAGACTAAATCCTAAAAAACAGGCTACAAAAAAAAAATAGACAGGAATAAACCAAAATAAATCTGAAGCACCCAACCCACAACAAATCTCCGCCACACACAACATATTGCGATATTGAAATAAACCAAAATATACGAAAATTAACACTGTGACGCTTACATTCATAGTACGTGCATCCGATTCAGCCTTCGTGAAGAGGTTTAGAGCTTTACCAGTAAGTCCAGATACCATGAGAGGGATTAAATGTGAGCGATATATGAGAAATTTTAGCTTTAAAATAAAAAACAAATCTAATCCCTAAAAAATGGGATAATCTTCCAACTAAAAAAAGGGAGGTCAACTGATGAAACGTTGATATATTCTCCTTTCCATTAACTGTGGTTACAAAAAAGGGAGGTCAACTTATCATGATTCAATATCATTAATAAATATAATTAATACACGCAGCCCATATATTTATATACACCGAATACAATATAACCAAGATTCAAACGTGAGCTAGTCTTTTTGAATTGAAAGGAAGGCTAATATAGTAAATACAATCTTACATAAATATGACACGTCATCAAAATTGGCTAGATTCGAAAATTAAGGGAAACGTTGGCTAGTTTACAATTGCAACGTTTGATGTGGCTTAGATTGACTAATTTTTCAAAAAAAAAAGTTTAAAGCGTCTCATTCTGTAATTACCAAAATAATGTCAGTTTTATTTATTTATTTATTTTTATTTTCTGTATATTATTAAGTCTAATCTATAAAATTTATCTAAGCCATCACCGTCGTCTCATTTCACTCCTCCTTCGCTCTCCGATATTCCTCCGCCGCAATGTCCCTCTCTTCCTATCGGCTCTGAAGGTACGGTCTCTCACTTTTACCATTGCCTCGGTTGGGGATTTTCATCAAACACTTCTCGTGCATTTCATAGTTTAGTACCGGTTTCCAAATTAGTTAGGATTTATCTGATTCGTAATCAATAATCTGAATACACTGTTCATATTTTTTTTCCCCCTCTCTACTAAATTTGTTCTCTGTCTCAAATTGACCTACTCTATCTGCAAAGCGTATGAGCGTGTGTTGGTGTATAGCGAGTTTGCTATATCCTCTCACATTTTCTTCTTTCTCAATCCTCAGCTCCTCACAATTCGTGACTGTTCATCATTCTCTTGGTGCACCTGATTGTGCAAAGCGAGGACTTTTTGGCTATGGAGGCGAATGTTGTTGACAAGGTCGGTGAAGTGATTTCGAAGGTCCACAAGGCAAAGAATGTCGACGACGTCGTTTTAGCTGTTCACTCTCTCGCTCTTCTTCTCTTTCCTCTCGATTCTACGTCGATTTCTGGTAAGTCTTACTATATACACGTTGAACTATATATGGTTGAATCTCATTCCGAGTTTGCTAAGGTTTTCTGTAATTTCTTTAGCCAATGAAAACGAAAAGAAAGTTTGGTTCTTCATGTTTATCATTGGTTTTTAGTGAGAAAAAGGGAAGAGAGCTTTGGTCCTGAATCTTTCGATCTATGTTTATTGGTTTTGTCTCAGTTTTTAGGATGCTAAGAAAATCATGTGGAAATGAAATGAGAAAATTCCAGTTTTCAGGATTATGATAAACGGAAACCTAATTGGATAAAGTCTAGTTCTCTTGACGATTAATAAATAAAAGAAATGTGATATTCAGTGTTTTTAATATCTGAATTTTCTATGATGCAGGTATTATCAATGAGAAGTACAGAGAGCAGGTATGTGTAAAACTATTTCATCCAACTTTGGAGTTCTTGTAGGGTTCAATTTTGATTAAAAATCAAGACGATGCCATTTTTTTTTTCAGATCCTCAATGCCAAAGTTCCTTCAGAAGAAGAGAGACTCCAATGGTGGCGAGCTTTCTACCAAGGAACCGGGTTTCCCACCATGGGTCGTGTTCTCTTATGCGGTAAATCTCCGAGCTAGTAAATCCTCGAAAATCACTGCTCAACAAAGTTTGAAACCAAGAGCACACACTAGAATATCGTTTTTAAGTTATATAGTCCACTGATAGCTCTTTTCGGCTACAGATGTTACTTCTAATTGGCTACCATGTTTCCCAATTTCTGCTCGTAAGCGCGTCTATGACTCGTTCTTCGTTTACGGGCCTATGAACGAGGTTGTTCAAGCGCTGGTCCCGTGTTTAAAGCCGATGGGAAAGGATGATCTCGATGTTAATGCTGTCCGAGCGAATGCCGAGAGGTAGCAACGATATATATTTTTCTAATCCGTTTTATAATCTTCCCATTACTGTAACATGGTCATCATCACAGATTGATCATTCTTTGTGTGCTCGAAAATAACGGAATAGCCCAGATGGCAAGGGAATTCGGGAATCCTTGCCCCTCTGAAGATTCTGTGTCTCTCGTGGCACAGATGATATCTTCTATACCCGACAAAGCTCAAATGGGATCCCCGGTTTCACTCTCGTCACAGTATCCTTTCCATTTCACTATATATAGCGATTTTTTTAGCATTATGTCTATAAGGCGGATTTAGGTTTGATAGTTTATCCTTTACGAAGCTATAGTTTGTTCTTCAAGCGGATAACCGATCAGATTCTCTCCCTATCAGAAGAAGAGGATCTGAGGGAGGGTACTTTCCTATTTATCGGTCACATATTTTCTCGAATTTGTCGCCGTGGATCGTTAGGTACGTCTTTATGCTTCAAACCTTACTTGCACTCCAAGAAATGGATCTGGTTTGTTTTTATCTATATCCGTGAGCACGGGTCTGTCGTCGTATAGTGAATTGCTCCTGGGATCGACTTTTAGTAAGAATTATCTTTTTTTTTTCTTTCTTTCACAGATGTGCTTGTAAGTGAAATCGTACCTAGGGTTCTGGGTCACGCACAGAATTTATTGACATCAACTTTTGTCCCGGATGTGATCGATACAAATCCCGCTTCACAGTTTTGGTCAAATATGATGTTATCGATTAAAGATTCATATTCCGTCGAAAAGATGTCTGAGCAGCTTTTGCGAGAGCTTGCGACTCAACGTGTGAGCGATGTTGAAGCTTACTGGATTCTTTGGTTACTTTTCCATCGGGCTTTTTCACATCAGGCATCGTTCAGGTCGGCATACACATGAAATTTTATTTTTCCGTTATGAGCGAATGAAAAATAATTTTTAAATTTGACACCTGGTTAGACTTAAATATCCTAATTGGCAGCTTATAAGTTCTTTACGTCTCTGGCTACTGATTTTTGCACCATATTAGAGTCTTGTTTCACATTGTGTGACTTCCGTATCATAAAAATAGAGAATATTTTTTTTAACTGTTTGTGTGCTCTGAATGCTTGGCAACACTCAATCTGCTCTAATCCTTTATCCAAAACAATATTTTTATTTTCTGTTCGTTACTGTTTCTGGGAATGATTTTTTGCTCTTTTCAGATCAATGTTTGCGGACAAGTTTTTACTGTGGAAAGTATTTCCCCTTTGCTGTCTGCGATGGATCATTCATTTCTTTCTTCTAGAAGCTCCACCAGATGCAAAATCAATTCCCAAAGAACACGATGCTCACTATTTTTTAGAAGCGGTGCAACGTTTGATATCGGTATGGTCTAAGAGAGAGTTCGTGCAATCAGCTACAATGGAGCAACAAACATGTATCTTTTCTTTATTTATCTCATAAGATTCTTTACATTTTACATGATTTCACTGTGTAACTTTTAACCCTTAAATGATCTTGTGAATTTAGATATAACCGCAGCCATTGGTCTTTCCCTTGAGAAAATGTCGAAAGAGCAACTAGACGAGATTAAGGACGCAATGCACTCGATTCTTCAAGGAGTTAGCAGTAAATTCTCGATACTTTGATAAATGCATATCATTATAAGGCTTTTTAGTGTAAATAGTTTAAGCAATATCATGCGAGTGACATTTTGATCCCCACACTATTTTTGGATCAAAATGGTCCTCAAATTATTGATTTTGTATCATTTTACTCTTATTCTTATATGAAATTATTGCGGTCCTCAAATTATTGATTTTGTATCATTATACTCTTATTCTTATATGAAAATCAACACTCCAAGTTTAAATAACTTGTTTATGATCTTAAAAAAGTAGAACATAAACAAAATCTTACTTTAAAAATCCAAGATTGCTTTCACTTTAATTTAGTGCGTTTAGGATCAAAATATTATCTAATTAGATTTTTGTATGAAGTGAACAAGTTGCTGAAGTTTATAAATATATTTAGTGTTTAGATGTTGAGTTTCATCAATTTTAAATATACAAAATGACTAAATGCTATAAATGAATAGTTTGTGGCCATTTTGCTCCGAAAAAATGGTGTAGGGACCAAATTGCCACTCATGAACTATCTGCGTTAAAAAGCCTTATCAATATTTGGTTTGATCAGTTTTGTATCGCTCGCTTATTTCTTGGGCTATTTTGGCCGACACAGGTAGGCTCGAGAGCCCAAACCATCTGGTTCGGAGAATGGCTAGCAATATTGCTTTGGCATTCTCTAAAGTCATTGATCCAAACAATCCTCTTTATCTCGATGAAAGCTGTAACAGTGGAGGAGCTATTGACTGGGAATTCGGATCGGTTAGCCCCGAGAACGAGGAGCATGTTGGTGATGAGTCATCAAGGGCCTTGACAGAAAAGGACGTAGAACACAAAGCTGGTGAAGAGACGGAGGGTGTGAAGAGGAAAAACAAGAAAGTGTTGGAATATAAGCTGATCGATCCAGATGAGATTGTCGATCCGGCCACTCTAAATTGTAATTCGGGTAGCGACGAAAATGGCAACAATGCTGATGATAATGGGAGTGAGAATTCTGATGCCTCGAGTGACTCTTCTTTACAGCCGTATGACTTGGCGGACGATGATTCCGATCTGAAAAAAAACTTAACTCAGTTGGTTGATGTGGTCGGAGCACTACGGAAATCTGATGATGCAGATGGAGTAAGTCTTTATTTTTTTTTTTATCACTGTTTCTTTTCAATATTATCTGCTGGATCCTAATTCCACAGTTTTTTGGTAAAAACATTTCAATGCAACTCCTGATATGTTTACGAGCTAACCTGTACTTAGTAGTGTGATACGAAGTCTTCGTTTGGAACGTAGATTTTAATAAGGAAAATGAAAATGATGAAGAAAAGTTGAGCAAGAATTAAAATTCTTTAACGTGTTTGGAAGTCTTGTAAGGATGATGAACTTAAATTCTTTACCCTTAGTCATTGTTAAATATGATCCGAAGGAAAGGACTGCAAAAAATTAAAAATTAAGGAAGAGAAAAAATCTCAATCTCGACTTAGAATTTATCCCCTGAAAACTTTTTGATATCCAAACCAGCAAGGATCAAGCAAATGGGTTTTTCAATTTTCTTTCTTATTTATTTATTTTTTTTTTTTAAGTTCTAAACATAATCCCGAGAGTCTTTTGACGATTTATACAAACATTATTATATTTCCAGGTTCAAAAAGCACTCGACGTTGCTGAAAACCTTATCCGAGCATCACCCGATGAACTCCGCCACGTGGCTGGAGATCTCGTCAGAACTCTCACACAGGTCCGTTGCTCCGATTCTGCCGTCGAGGGCGATGAAGATTCGGCCGAGGAAAAAAGACAGAGATCGCTGATCGCGCTAGTCATTATGTCTCCGTTCGAGTCTCTCGAAACCCTAAACAAACTTCTATACTCACCCAATCTCGATCTCAGCCAGAGGATAATGATACTCGACGTCATGACCAACGCCGCCCAAGAGCTCGCCAACTCCAAGACCACGAAACTCAAACCCAAAGCAAAGCCTCTCATATCGACCGTTTCGGAAACCCAAGCTTGGTTTTTGCCCAGCGACGTTGGGCCACTCGGAGCGGGCCCGTGGGAGGAGATTACAGAGCCGGGAAGGTTGCTGAATTGGGCCAACCGCTACACAAGAGAGCTACCTTCGAGACCGGGTCCGGCCCAAAAAGGGAAGACTCGGAGGTGGGCCGGAAGATCGGAGAATTTACGGGAAAACCCGGGAGAAGAGTGGTCCCACAATAGGTTTCCGATGTATGCGGCGGCGTTCATGCTTCCGGCCATGGAAGGCTTTGATAAGAGAAGGCAAGGCGTTGACTTGGTCAACAGGGATTACATCGTGCTTGGAAAGCTTGTGTATATGCTCGGGGTTTGTATGAAATGTGCGGCTATGCATCCCGAAGCATCAACGTTGGCTTCCCCGCTTCTCGGTCTTCTGAGATCCAGGTAAATTTATTTGGAAAAATTTCGAAATGTTGATTCATTTGGATTGACATAAAAGTCAGAAAGCAATTCATTGGGTTAGTAAGGGTACATTAATAATTTTTGTTTATTTAATCGTGTGTTAGTAGATGCAAATCATTAGAGTGTCGTCAAAGACGGGTGCATTAGTAATTTTTGTTTAAGTACGTACAATTCCTTAAGAGGTGCATTACTAGAAGAATTGTTTATGTTAATTATTTTTTTTCTTTCCTTTAAGTTGTAGAGTAAGTGTAATCAGAGCGATCGGTTTCACTCATTGAATTGAATTTATCAATAATATTGTACTTATTATTGATAAGTACAATATCTCATTCTTTAACTTAAAATCTATTTTCATTTGTTATTAAGGCACAGAAGCTTGCTTTGAATGATTTTTTTCCCCATCTCTCTTCTATAACTCATGGCAGGAAAGTGTGCAATCACAACGAAGCCTATGTCAGAAAAGCCGTCCTTTTCGCAGCTTCGTGTTTATTGTCATCTCTTCATCCAACTTATGTCGCGAATTCGTTGTCTGAGGGAAATCTCAATGTTTCGGAAGGGCTTGAATGGGTACGAATGTGGGCAATCCATGTGGCTGAAACAGATACAGATAGAGAGTGCTACACGGTAATTTCCCCCGACTTTTCTTTTTCTTTTTTTAATTTACTGGTTCATGGTGTGACTCAGCTTATTATTTATTTGTGTATTATTGTTAATCTACGTGTTTAGATGGCTATGGCATGTCTTCAACTGCATTCGGAGATGGCCCTCCAAGCTTCGCGAGCTTTGGAGTCTGCAGAAAGTGTGCAGAAAATTGGGAATATTGCTCTTCATTCTCATCTCTCCAAGGCTAATATAACAATACCTTACTCCAATACATTACATTATTAATCTTACTCCTAAGAAGAAGAAGAAAAATATGGGTGGTCCTTTACGCTTGTAATCTTCTTCTGTAAAGTTTTAGATGATGAAAAAAAGGATCACGTAACAAATGTGTATTTCACAACCCCAATTTTGGTGACAAACTTTTGCTTATACTAATTCAACCTATTACGATCCATGAAGGGGTCAATTTGATGTAAATAAATTAAGTGTGAAAAATTGTTGAACGGGTTAAATTGAAGTATTGAACATAACATGAAAATAAATGATCGTGAAGTTACTTTTGTAAAGTGAAATAATTTGGACGAAAAATATAAGGAGAAATGACATTTTTGACCCCCCTCGACTATGTGACGTTTAACAGTGTGGTTCCCAAACGAAAAAAAAAACTGCCGATTCACCCATTCGTTAATGTCATGATTACTCATTTAGCCCTTCTGTCAATTGAGTCGTCAAAAATGCCGGAATTTAACCACGTGCATGTCACGAGTTGGCCATTAATTGAGAAATTATGATTTTGCCCCTACTCGAAGTATAATGGAATGCGTTGTTTAATTATTATTTTTTTGTATATAGAAATAATTGTTTTAATTCACTTATATATATTAAAGGGTAAATGAATTACATTCTATTCGAAAAGAAGGGAAATCCCCAAAATAAAGAATTATGGCGCGAGGAATCACCCAGCGATTGAGTTAATCGGACATTCCCTCTCCGCTTCAGAGTCAAATCTAGTTCAAAATTGATGGAATCTAGTCAGGTTTCATCATCGCGAAGAAGATCACGCGTAGGACCGAACAACGACGGAGAGGCATGGATGGCTCCGAAGTGTTCATGCGAGTTGACTGGGGTCGAAAGGACGGCATGGACGGTTGATAATCCTGGGCGAAGATTCTTTGGATGCCCTAAGTATATGGTTCAGTTTATTTTCAGGCTTTGGTTACTAAGTATAAGGTTCGTACAATGTGATGGATGTCTGTATAATTGTTGTTTATTTTCAGGCTTTAGATACTAAGTATAAGATTGAATTTATTTTCATACTTTGATTATTCAAAATAAGATACATAGAGGATGTGGATTTCTAGAGTGGGTGGACCCTCCAATGTGTTCTAGATCAATGACGATAATTCCGAGGCTATTGAAGAACATTAATCATTTGAAAGCACGATGGAAGAGCCGGTCACCGAAGAGTCTCATGATCAAGAAAGACGTGCGAGTTGGCTTTAAAAGAAAGCAATGATCTGAAACAGATGAAGCTGATGATTATCATTGTATTGTTGGTTGTTATTGTACTCTTGATCAAGTAATGTACTCAGATTTGGTTGGTTTTGTAAGTTATGTTTTGGTACAAATGTATGTCTATCAATGATCATCTCCAGAGTTGTTGGTGTACTATTGTTCACGTAATGTAATCGGATTTGCATTGATTATCATTTCTATATGGATATGCATTTCAAATATACAATTTTTGACAAATTCAAATTCAATACTAAAAAACAGGTAGCATGCCAAAAATAACTACTTGTGCATATCATTTGATTCAATACTAAAAGACCATTGTTTGACATTGTTTGTCTATGCATTGATTATCTACTGAAATAAGTACAAGTAATATACAAGTTTTGAGACATTTTCAACATATACAAGCTTCTTCAGAAGCGAACTTATAACCAAAAACAACTTCCAAAATGAGGACGTGACAGGCTTGAACGTCGTCCTATGAACACAAAAAGTAGATAACTTTGACCTTAGTCTCTGAATAAACCCCGCAGTTGCATTACATCCTTCCTTGTGTTGTGAAGCCCGAACCTAGGACTTCTCTGTTCAAAACAACATAATCAAAATGTAAGTTTAGAAAATAGTAAGTGAAAAAAAATGTACCTCAATGGCTGTGAAGATTGTGATCGTCGAGGTGGTTGGGTTGATTGACTTGAAGCTTTTGAAGGCCTTGTGGAAGGTTGTGAAGATTGTAAAGCTCAGGTGGTTGGGTAAGCTTTTGAAGGTCTTGTAGATGGATGTGAAGATTGTGAAGCTCCAGGTGGTTGGGTTGATTGACTTGAAGCTTTTGAAGGTCTTGTAGACGGCTGTGAAGATTGTGAAGCTCCAGGAGGTTGGGTTGATTGACTTGAAGGTTGTGAAGGCCTCGTAGAGGGCTGTGAAGAATGCCTTTGTTTCATTCCACACACATTACATTATCATGTTTTAAACTTTAAAAATTGAAAAAAATCTTACTTGTTGTTCTTATTTGTGTCTGAAACATGTTTAACATATTATGCCTCTCTTTGCCACACTGAGAGCACTTTGACATGACATATTTCCTTGTCAATTTAGTACCCCGCCGAGGAACAACCTCGTCATGCTGGAGTCGCCGAATCTTCTTCGGTCTTCCAAGTTTGACTCTGTCAGGTGAAATGGATATAGGGGCCATTCTAGTACGTGGCCATTGTTCTAAGGGATTTATGGGAAAAATCTTGTGAATGCATGTGTTCTCGTAAAGTGGCTTCTTGTACCAACTCAACACATACGTCACGGGGTCTTCCTTATTGTACCAAATGCAACTGATTGCATGGGAACATGGTATGCCTGCAAACAATATGAAACGTTTATGAAAGCGAATACTATGATGTCAATTAATTGAATACCTGAAAGATCCCATCTGTTACATGAACATGTATTGTTTCTCAAAATTGACAGCGTACATCGATCCATACATGTTGGAGACTTGGAAGTCATCGCCACTGACCCAAGATGGTATATTCTGTGAACTTAATTCTTTATTGGCTTCCCGAATCTTGGAAATTCTTGGTCCGATTTCAGACTTCCACTTATCTCCGGCAAGTCTTTGTTTCGCGAATCTTTGTAACAAATACATCCGGATGCACTCCAACAGCGAGATGATCGGTTTTTGTCGTGCCATGAGCATTGCCCTATTGCCATTGAAACATTCACACAAATTATTCAGTAAAATCTCGCACTTCGGCCCTGACCTGAAATGACTCCTGGCCCAATGTTGAGGACTTTTTCGATTAACCACTTATATGCTTCTTCGTCTTCGGACTTGATTTGCTCTAGTTCCGCCTCGAATCGAGATTTAGAGTATGCCTTAGCCACGACTATCATTTTTTTTCTTCATAAATTGGCCATTAAAAACCTGTTTCATACACAAAATCTAGTTATATAATTCCTATATTCTACACACAAATTAGGAATTCATTAAGGACATTCATTAATTACCTTAATGAAGTTTCCTTGAAGAATGCGTGCGCAATGTCGGTGCTCACCTTGAACTGAACCCTCTCCCCATAGTCATTCAATGCCTCTTGCAGACCATTTTGCTTATCTGAGATGAATGTCCAATGGTGTCCGTTGTTTATTTTGACATCTTCTTTCAAGAAATAAAAAAACCAACTCCAAGACGATTTTGTTTCAACTTCGACCACACCGTAGGCAATATGGGACATAGAGTTGTTGGCATCAATCCATATTGCAGAGTTTAATTGGCCAGTGTGGTGACCTTTGATAGGGCACCCATCAACTCCAATCACTGGCCGACAGTGCGCAAAACCTAGTTTGCAAGCCTCAAAACATACGTACATTATCTTAAAAACCGGCTTACCTTCGGGACCTTGTTCTGTTTCAATTTTTACAGTTTAACCAAGACTTGACCACCTCAATTCTGCTGCGTAGTCCCATAGTTTAGCGTATTGGTCTTTGTTAGATCCTTTAATCACCTTCGTCGCAATCGTTTTTGCTCGGTACGCTTTCATGTGGTTGCACTCTAAGACAGTCTTTTTGCACAACATTCATGAAGGCCGGTGCTGACCATGCTTGTTGATCTTTGAATGTCTGCATGTACGTCTTGGCGAGCCATGCCGCCGTAGCAAACCGGTTGCGATTCACTCGAGTACAAGAATGGACAGAATCGTACGTCTTAATGATGAATGCACCATTACTTCCCAAATTGGATGCGAAAAAAATCCCATGAACATCCTTTATCCTTACATGCTGCCCTTACACGTTTTTTCCTCGTTTTTCTTGAAGTATATGCCTTTGCCTTCTCGAATAACGTATTCTCTTATTGCGTCCTTGAAGACTTGACAATCAGGGAATGATAACTCTAATTTAAAGTTGATATGTCTCATATCAAATTCCGACCTGAACTCTTGAAACCGTGGTTGCTTTCTCTTGGGGTTTTTCTTGTTCCTATACTTATCATCTACTGTTTTGTCTTCGTCATCTGATTCCATGTCAAATCCTCCAACTTCGGCATCGATGTTGTACTCTTCATGTTGGAATTAATCTAGGGTTATGAAAAGATTTAACGCTTCGAGGAAGCAGCGGAATTTAAAAAATTTTCTTTAAACAAGTAAAACGATTTCAAAGAGCAAGCACATGTTTATATTTAAATTAAAACTGTTAAGGAGCAATACTCGTTTACTAACCTTTGTGATGCTTGAACATTGAGAAGCCTTAGGAAGGTTGAAACATTCGTCTCCCCATGCAGCTCATCTTTCTTCGTTCTTCGGGAAACTCGAGTAACCATGAAAGTTTCTATCACATGAATCACTCGAGAAAGAAGGCACTTTTAAACACGACGACTCAAGAACAAGTCTAAGAGTCGAAGAGCTAAAACACTAGGTCAAATGTGGACCTAGGTACCAAAACAAAAACGAAAAGAACTAGAGAGAGAGAGGGAGAGGAGGCGGAGGCGGCCAAGCTAGAGAGAGGAGCTCTCAATCTCTAAAACTTTAGAATGAATAAACAAGGAGAATGATGGCCCTATTTATAGGAGAGGAATTTCCTTCAACAATGTAGTTTCCTCTTCTATAGAATATAACATATACATGAGAAAAATTTTGCTCCTTCCTTCCTCATTCACACGGCCAAGAGAGCTTCTAGAAGCCCTTGGATTTGTTTCCTCTTTTGCTTTCCCTATTGCTTTGGCCGAAATTCCTCTTTCCTTGTAGAGGAAATTTGTTTCCTCTTTTTCTTTTGTCAAGTATCTTCATACATCAATGCACAAAATAATCTCTCTTTTTCTAGCTATGTTGGGCAGCCAAGGGGCATCTAGAAGGAGCTTATAGATGTTTCTTTATTTGTCCATCACAACATAAGAAAAGCCCATTAAGAATTTTCATGTAAAATTCCATGAAATGAAATTAATCCTCACGGCCCAAAATCTTATCATGGCCGAGTGGTTTATTTGTCATCATATGACAATGTCAAAAAATTTATTGACATTCATTTCATCCTATGTTCAGAAAGACAAAAATACCCTTTAGACAATTTTCATAAAACTTGTCTCGTTCTTGTTTTGACTTAGCTTTGTTTAACTAATCCTGCTCGATATAATTTGTGACAGTGACCTCATGGATCCAAATGAACAAACCTTGAGCTAACATACTTGGACTCAAAAGTTCATAAACCTTTTCCAAGTTTAGCTTATTGTCAACTGACTCCACTAAAGAGTTGACATTGAGAATCTCTCGGTTCTAATGAATTTATTTTCTACTCAAGAATTCAACTTAATTGTGATGAGTGGATCCACTGAATATTATCTATGTTACCCTTCATGAATATCATCAGCTAGTCGGGATTAACAAAATTATCATTTTACCCTTCTAGCTGTTATTTCCTCAACTCATTTGTCGCTTGTGAATAAGTTAGAAGCAATGTATTGACGAGGAGCTAACAAGTCACATTGATTCATCCAAAAGAGTCATGACTCATTATGGACACTGGCCAGTTCATTTATTCACATTCCAAGGATCAAAGCATGATGTGCTATACATTGCATTTCAGCAATCTTGTACATGAATTCCATATCTATGAGATATTCACGAAGTTACTCATGCCATCTTCATAACTTAGTACTTCACCAATAGGTCCTGTTCAGAATCACATAGTGAATTCGAACACTGACTTTCTCAAATGAGAATACGTAAGCTATGAAATGGCATGTCTCATTTTAGGATTGAGGTAAGCATGATGCAATTTATACGTAGTGACTTCGAGAAATAAGAGGTTAAATGGTTTGTTCTTATTCTGGCTCTAGAAGTGCACTGGTCAATTCAGTACCTTCATAAGATACCTAGAAGAACTATAGAGTCTCCAACTCTCAATATCCCATAACAAGACATCATAGATTCTCTAAACAATCGTACTGAGATCAATAGTCATTTGATCCTTAGATTGTGAATATGCAGTTTTAAGCAAACCATGAAGAGTTTTAAGGACTAAAGACTATAGAATATCATAAAGCTTCAAGCAGACAAGAAAGAATGAATGAACATTTCAACTTTTATTAACGATTCAGCAGTTACAAAGCATTGCATACATGAGACTTCCTACGGCTGAGGCCTAAGGAATTTTACTCAAGTCCTCAATCTCTTGTGCAGTCTTGGGGGACTGGTCCTTAGAGAGCGAGACTCCATGCCTAAAGGGTGTTTGGCCCTTCTTGGAGTCTTGCATCGAGAAGCGATCCATCAACTTATCAATATAAGATTCTTGAGAGAGCGACAAAGTCCGGTTCTTCTGATCTCGAAAGATTTGGATCCCCAGAATGTACGCGGACTCTCCTAGATCCTTCATATCGAATTGCTTTGCTAGCCAGATCTTAACCTCAGATAACTTACCCACATCATTACCTATGAGTAATATCTCATCGACATATAGTACCAGAAACACAAATTTGCCTTCGTGTATTAACTTGTAAACACATGGCTCATCTATTGACTGCTCAAAGCCGAAGCTCTTCACAGTTTCATCGAATCTAATATTCCATGACCTAGATGCTTGCTTTAATCCATAAATGGACATAAGCAACTCATAAACCTTGGTCTCTTGACCTTCTTCCACGAAACCGTCTGGTTGAGCCATATAAATGCGCTCGTCAAGATTGCCATTCAGGAAGGCAATCTTGACATCCATTTGCCAGATCTCATAGTCGAGAGCTGCAGCTATGGATAGAAGTATGCAGATGGATTTAAGCATCGCGACTGGCGAGAAGGTTGATTCATAGTCAATCCCTTCTTTTTGGGTATAACCCTTAGCCACTAGTCGTGCTTTGAACGTCTCGACGTTCCCATCCGGACCCATTTTCTTCTTGTATATCCACTTATACCCTACGGGTTTGATCCCTTCAGGAAGGTCTACAAGTTTCCAGACTTTGTTGACATACATCGAGTGCATTTCAACTTTTAGGGCGTCAAGCCAAAGGTTTGATTCAGAACAAGCCATCGCTTGGCCATAGGAAACAGGATCATCCACGCCAGAGACAGCTGCGAGAGTATCTCCATAAGACATGTACCTGTCAGGGTTTTGAGAAGCCCTCCCACTACGTCGAAGTACTACTTGACGAGGTTCTGATGAGTTAGGTTGTGTTTCCGTTGGGTTGAGAACAGTTCTTACAAAAGCTTCCTCACCCAACTTTTCTTCAAGCACAATTTTGCTTCTAGCTTTTACATCTTTCATAAAATCCTCCTTAAGGAAACGAGCATTCGTGCTAACAAAAGTCTTATTGTCCTCGAGACTATAGAAAGTGAAACCTTTGGTTTCCTTTGGATATCCAACGAACAGACACAATTCTGATCTACTAGCCATCTTGCTAGTCTTTTGCCTTAGCACGTGTACAGGGCAACCCCAAATTTTGATGCGGCCTAGATTTACGTTATGGCCAGTCCTGTTGTCAATGGTGCCCACAAGAAGAGTTGTAGTTTTTATTTATGTACATTTGATGTAATATAGTCTCACGAAGACTATTGCTTGTAATTGCTTATTTATTAATAAAAGTTGAAACGTTCATTCATTCTTCCTTGTCTGTTTGAAGCTTTATGATAAAACCTTAGTCTTTAGTCCATAAACAAACTTAACAACTTACGAAGAGACAAATGTAGATTTGCATGAACAAACTCTTCGTAGTTTGCTTAAAACGATATATTCGCAATCTAAGGGTCAAAAGACTATTGACCTCAGTACGATTGTTAGGAGAATCTATGATGTCTGATTATGTAGCATTGAGAGTTGGAGACTCTATAGTTCTTATAGGTATCTTCCAAAGGTATTAAATTGACCAGTGCACTTCTAGAGACAAAATAAGAACAAACCATTTAACCTCTTATGTCTCGAAGTCACTACGTATGAATTGCATCGTGCTTACCCTAATCCTGAAATGAGACATGCCATTTCACAGCTTACGTATTCTCATTTGAGAAAGTCAGAGTTCGGACTCACTATGTGATTCTGAACATGACCTATTGGTGAAGTACTAAGTTGTGAAGATGTCATGAGTAACTTTGTGAAGTTCTCATAGATATGGAGTTCATGTACAAGATTGCTGAAATGCAATGTATATCACCTCATGTTTTGTTCCTTGGAATGTGAATAAATAAACTGGCCAGTGTCCAAATTGAGTCTTGACTCTTTTGGATGAAACAATGTGACTTGTTAGCTCCTCGTCAATACATTGTTTCTAACTTATTCACAAGCGACAAATGAGTTGAGGAAATAACAGCTAGAAGGGTAAAATGATAATTTTGTAAATCCCGACTAGATGATGATATTAATGAGGGGTAAACATAGATAATATTCAGTGGATCCATTCATCATAATTTAGTTGAATTCTTGAGTAGAAAATAAATTCATTTGAACTGAGAGATTTTCAGTGTCAACTCTCTAGTGGAGTCAGTTGACATTAAGCTAAACTTGGAAAAGGTTTGTGAACTTTTGAGTCCAAGTATTTAGCTCAAGCTTTGTTCCTTTGGATCCATGAGTTCACTGTTACAAATCATATCGAGCAGGAATAGTTAAACTAGAAGCTAAGTCAAAACAAGAACGAGATAAGTTTTACGAAAATTATCAAAAGTGTATTTTTGTCGTTTTGGACATAGGACGAAATGAATGTCAATAAATTTTTTTTGACATTGTCATATGATGACAGGTGAAATAAATTTTACTCGGCCATATTAGTGTAATTGGGCCTTGAGGATTAATTTGATTTCATAGAATTTTACTTGAAAATTCTTAATGGGCTTTTCTTATATTGTCATTAACAAATAAAGAAACATCTAGAAACATGTTCTAGAAGGCCAAATTTCGTGCATACCATAGAGAGAAAGAGGAATTTATTTTGTGCATTGATGTATGAATATACTTGCCAAAAGAAAAAGACGAAACAAATTTCCCTTACAAGGAATAGGGAATTCGGCCATCAATAGGCAAGGGAGAAGCAAAACAAAAGAGGAAACAAAAGAGGAAACAAATCCAATGCTTCTAGAAGCCTATGTTGGACGTGTGAATTAAGGGAATAAGGGCAATATTTGCTCATGAATATGTGATATTCTATAGAAGAGGAAACTACCTTATTGAAGGTAATCCCTCTCCTATAAATAGAGGCCTCATTCTCATTGTTTTCTCATTCCACATAGTTAGAGATTGAGAGCTTCTCTCTCTAGACCTTGTGGTGGCCGATCTCCCCCCCCTCTCTCTCTCTCTCTCTCTCTAGTTTTCTTTCGTTTTTGTTTTGGCACCTAGGTCCACATTTGACCTAGTGTTTAGCTGTTCGACTCCAAGACTTGTTCTTGAGTCGTCGTTTTTAAAAGTGCCCACACACTAATTCCTTTTTTCTCGAGTGATTCTAGTGATAGAAACTTTCGTGGTTGCTCGAGTTCCCGAGGAAAGAATAGAGACGTGCTGCGAGGGGAGGCGAACGTTTCAACCTTCCGAAGGCTTCTCATCGTTCAAGCTTCTCAAAGGTTAGTAAATAATTTATGCTTATAATAGTTTTTATTTACATGTACTTGCTCTTTGTCTAGGTTAGTAAAATCGTTTTACTCGTTTTAAAAGAAAAATTTTAAATTCCGCCGCTTGCTCGAAGCGTTAAGCTTTTTCTTAACCCTAGATCAATTCCAAAAAATGGTATCAGAGCTATGGTCAAATATATGCATGTATATGTAATTAAGGAAAAATTGTATGAAATAGCCAATTCAAACTATGACTTTTGCAAAATAGCCATAGTTTCATTAGGTATAGCAAAATAGCCAATTGAGAGTACTACGAATTTTAATCCTGCCTCGATTAATTTTAATCCAGCCTTCATAAAGCTTACATTCTGTCTTTATAGTTCGTTGGGATGAAATTTAATCAAACCTAGATTAATCTTACTTTGGCTAGTTTGCTTATAGTTGAAAAACTATGGCTATTTTGCAAAAGGTTAAGTTCTATTTGGCTATATAGCCGCTTGACCCTTAAAATTATGAGCTTGAAAATCGTTTTCGAAAGTTTACTAATTTTGTGACAAGTTAGAATTGTTTTCTTAGATTTTTTTTTAATTTATCGCTTTTGCCTTTAAATTAAAAATCGTGTTGACTTTCTATGAGTTTGGGATGTTATTAAAACACATTAGAATAAGTTCTAAAAGTTTTTAATTTTTTATATTAAAAAACGTGTTTTTAAGTTTGAGAAAATTTCGAATAAATTTTGTGACTAGTTTTCTTGTCTTACTAGTTTCTTTTATTTGCTTGAATCGTTTTATGCTTGTTGTTATTTCTTTTACACCATGTTATTACCATGTTAATAAAACACAAATAAAAGCCTTAAAAACTTCCTAAAACGTTCTGTTGCACTCGATTCTTTTTACGCACTCAAAGACCGAACTTTAATTATTTTTGTTTTCTTCGAGCTGGAGTAAAACCTGCAGTAAAAGTGGAATAACTCTCTGCTCCGAATTCGAAATTTAATGATTCTTAATCAAATTAAAGGTCTGTTTATCCTCTTTCCAATTCAATTGGTTTCGGGTCAAAAGGACATTGGAAACGCTAGTTATGGCGATTTTACTCCGAGGTGTGCGGCTGTTCCAAAAGTCCAGTTTTTTAGAAATCCGGATTTTCAGCCCACTACCATGAGTTATAGAACTCTAATGAGAAAATTTTCTCGAGCAAAAATATTTTTCATAAGATTATAAACATGATGTGAAAGATTAAAATGTTTTTATTTTTGAAAGTTTAATTGAAATTGAATTTTTACAAAACTAGTTTGAATTTTGAAAACCCGTTTTCGTTTTCAAACTTGAAAATATTTTGTCATCCAAATCAAATAAGTTTTCAAAATGTTTTCAAAACTATATCTATATCACATATGTTCAAAATCTATATGTTCTTGAAAATTTGAGTGGGAGGTCTCCTCGTAGACATGCTGAAAAATAAAGATGTGTAATCTCAAACTTTCAAATGTTCGAGCGAGTTGAAGTTCACACTTTTCTCATGCACTTTCCCGAATAGAAAATAGGAAAAGATCCGAGTATGTACCTTGTTTCTTTATGCACTAACACTGCTCTGAACATGAAGATCTAAGATTCCCTTCTAGTTGTCCACTCTATCGCTCTATAACTAGGAAATTTGTTTCCGAACTTATAAGAGACGATGTGCCTTTTCTAAAAACTGTGTGGGAGGGTTATATTTGTTGTTTACAACCCATGATCCCCAACACTAATGAAAAGAGTAGTTGTCGCCAGACTAAGAGTCACAGTCGTGGCCCTCTCTTAAATGAGAGTACTCAACGACGCTTTGCTCTGATCATCGCTCAATGAGCTAAGTCTGAGAGTGAGACAATGAAACAAGACCTCCCCTCGGTGGATTGTTTTTCAAAGTCGATCTTTTGGACTAAGTGATTGGTTACACACTTAGACTCGATCCCTAGTAATCCTCCCTTGAGGCCCTGCGAAAGGATGTGAGTGATCAAACTCTTTATAAGGTGGCTAGTCAAATTTGATGTATTGATATCTTGGCTATGCATTAATGATGAGTCATTTACTTATGAATAAGGAGACTCGTTGCAACCTTCCCTCGAAGGAGGAAAGTGTCGTTTCGTTCATAACACCTTTGGATTTTTCATGTATTGTTCATCCTAAAAACTTAAAAAAACTCAAATCCTAAACCGAAAGACTAATCATAAACTTGTTTCAACTTAATTAAGCAACATGTCTCTCAACCCTCTCTCGATCATCCTTTCCTGAAATATACTCGAAAGTGAGAACTACGTAGATTGGAAACGTAACCTCGATATAATACTTACCATTAACAAGCACAAATGGGTACTCACCACCCCATGTCCTCCTCTGACGAATGATGATTTGACTCAAGAGGACAAGGACGCCTTAGCGGCTTGGCTTCGATCTGATGAGATTGTGAGGTGCTATGTCTTAGCATCTATGAACAATATGCTGAAATAGCAACATCATGATATCGAGACTGCCGTTGACATGCTCTACAATCTCCATGAGATGTTTGGAGGGCAAGAGCATCAAACAAGGCAACAAGCAGTCTAACAGTTTATGAACTGTCGCATGAAGGCTGAGACTCCTGTCAGGAACCATATGATGCTGATCATTAGTTACCTGAATGAGATGGAAATCCTAGGATCTGAGATTGACGAGGAGACCAAAATAGATATGATCTTGGAAACTCTCCCCGAATCTTTTGATACCTTCAAGCTGAACTACTCCATGAACAAGCTAGTGTACATTGTTACCGAGCTAATAAAGGAGCTTCACACCGTTGAGGGTCTAAGAAAAGGAGGAATCAAGGAGAGGCACATGCTACTGAGCACAAAGCCTCCGCCTCTGGAACTAAGAAGAGACCTCACAAGGCCGATAAGAAGAACTGTCCTGCCTATCTCAACGCAAAGGAACATAGTATTGTACTAATTACCGAAGCATGCTTAGTAGCTGATAAGTAACACATCATTGATCTAACCATCTCCATAAGAATTCAGTTTCTTCTCTCTGACACTCCGTTTTGTTGAGATGTGCCAGGTGCGGTAAGCTGAGAAGCGATACCTTATTCTTTAAGAAAGTCATCGAACTCTCCAGACATATACTCACCACCTCGATCAGATCGAAGAGTTTTGATCACTTTGCCAGTTTGCTTTTCCACTAAAGCCCTAAAGACCTTAAATACGTTAAAGGTCTCGGATTTGTGTTTGAGCAAATAGACAAAACCATATCGCGAGTAATCATCGGTGAAGGTAACAAAGTATTCGTATCCTCCACGTGCCTGTTGGCTAAGCGGACCACATACATCAGAATGTACTAGTTCCAGCAACTCAGTGGCTCTTCGACCCTTATCGAAGAAAAGTCGCTTAGTCATTTTTCCTTCTATACAGGATTCACAAGTAGGTAGTGAACCTATTGCAGAGGCTTGGAGTGGACCGTCCCTCACAAGTCTCTTAATCCTATCTAGACTGATATGACCAAGTCTTAAGTGCCATAGGTATGTTGATTTTGTTAGATCGGAGGATTCAGAAAGTTTGATCCTCTTTGGCTCCCTAATTAGATCATTATCTATTTCGGTGTCTAAAAGGGAAGGTTGAGTGGGATAGATGTAGAAAAGAGCATTCTTCATACATGCATCAGCAAAAGAATTATCAGGAAATGAAATACGAATTCCATTCTTGATGAACTTTAAACAATAATCTTGCTCAAGAAGACGAGCAACAGATATTAAGTTCTTCCCAAAGGTAGGAACAAAATAAACATTATTCAAGTTTAAAGTGCGGTCTTCAAAAGACAGCGTCACGAATCCTACAGCCTTCGCAGACACCAGGCTCCCATCACCCCATTTGAAACAGAAGTCGCCTTCCTCTAAGCTTTTGGTTTTCTTGAAACCAGTCAAGGAACAAAAAATATGGTTAGTAGCATCGGAGTCAAGAATCCACGTTGATACATTATCAGCTACTAAGCATGCTTCGGTAATTAGTACAATACTATGTTCCTTTGCTTTGAGACATGCATGACTGTTCTTCTTATCGGCCTTGTGAGGTCTATTCTCAGTTCCAGAGGCAGAGGCTTTGTGCTCAGTAGCATGTGCCTCTCCTTGATTCCTCTTTCTCTTAGTGAGACCTACAGCAGTGTGAAGCTCCTTCATAAGCTCGGTAACAATGTAATCTAGCTTATTCATGGAGTAGTTCCACTTGAAGGTATCAAAAGATTCGGAAAGAGTTTCCAAGATCATATCTATTTTGATCTCCTCGTTAATCTTAGATCCTAGGATTTCCATCTCATTCAGGTAACTAACGATCAGCATCGTATGGTCCCTGAGAGGAGTCCTAGCCTTCATGCGATAGTTCATAAACTGTTGGACTGCTTGTTGCCTTGTTTGACGCCTTTGCCCTCCAAACATATCAAGGAGATTGTAGAGCATGTCGGCGGCTGTCTCGATGTCACGATGTTGTTTTGCAACACATTGTTCATTGATGCTAAGATATAGCATCTCGCAATCTCATCGGATCGAAGCCAGGCCGCTACGGCGTCTTTGCCCTCTTGAGTCGAATCATCATTCAACAGAGGAGGACACGGGGTGGTGAGTACCCATTTGTGCTCGTTAACGGTAAGTATTATGTCGTAGTTCTTGGTTTCGAGTTTGTTCGAGGAAAGGATGATCGAGAGATGGTTGGGAGACATGTTGCATATAAAAGTTGAAACAAGTTTATGATTTAGTCTTTGGTTTAGGATTTAAGTTTGTTTAAGACTTGATAAAATCCAAAGGTGTTATAAACCAAACGATAATTTACTCCCTCAAGAGAAGGCCGTAAAAAATCTCCATTTATAAGTAAATGACACATCATTAATGCTAAGCCAAGACGTCAATACACCAATTTTGACTAGCCACCTTTTAAATTGGTTTGACCACTCACATCCTTTCGCAGAGCCTCAAGGGAGGATTACTAGGGATTGAGCCTAAGTGTGTAACCAACCACTTAGTCCAAAAGGTCAACTTTGAAAAACAATCCCCCAAGGGGAGGCCTTGTCATCATCGTCTCACTCTCGGACGTAGCTCATTGAGCAATGATCGAAGCAAAAACGCCTTAGAGTACTCCCATTTAAGAGAGGGTCGCAAGAGCGGCTCTTAGTCTCACGTTAATTGCTTCTTTCATTAGTGTTGAGGATCGTGGGTTACAAACAACAAGTAAAACCCTCCCACTTAGTTTTTGGAGTTCGTACATCGACTCTTATAAGTTCGGAAACGGTTTTCGTAGTTATAGAGCGATAGAGTGGACAACTAGAAAAGAAACCTAGATCTTCATGTTCAGAGCAGTGTTAGTGCATAAAGACACAAGGGACATACTCGGATCTTTTCCTATTTTCTATTTCGGGAAAGTGCATGAGGGAAGTGTGAACTTCAACTCACTCGAATACTTGAAAGTTTAAGATTACACATCCTTTTATTTTTCGGCTCGTCTATGAGGAGACCTCCAACTCAAAATTTCAAGAGCATATAGATTTTGAACATATGTGATATAGATATAGTTTTGAAAACATTTTGAAAACTTATTTGATTTGGATGACAAAATATTTTCAAGTTTGAAAATGAAAACGGTTTTTCAAAATTCAAACTAGTTTTGTAAAAATTCAATTTCAATTAAACTTTCAAAAATCAAAACATTTTAATCTTTCACATTATGTTTATAATCTTATAAAAAACATTTTTTGCTCAAGAAAATTTTCTCATTAGAGTTCTATAACTCATGGTGTTGGGGCTGAAAATCCGGATTTCTAAAAAACTGGACTTTCAGAACAGCCGCGCACCTCGGAGTAAAATCGCCATAACTGGCGGCTCCAATGTCCTTTTGACCTAAAACCGGTGGCATTGGAAAGAGGACAGACAGACCTTTAATTTGATTCAAGAATCATTACATTTCTATTTCGGAGCAGAGATTTATGCTACTTTTACTGCGGTTTTTACTCCAACTCGAAGAAAAAGAAATAATTAAAGTTCGGTCTTTTTAGGTGCGAAAAAGAATCGAGTGTAACGGAACGTTTTAGGAAGTTGTTGAAGCTTTTATTGGTGTTTTATTAGCAAGGTAAAAACATGGTATAAAAGAAATAACGACAAGCATAAAACGATTCAAGTAAATAAAAGAAACTAGTAAGACAAGAAAACTAGTCACAAAAATTACTCGAAATTTTCTCAAACTTAAAAACACGTTTTTTAATATAAAAAATTAAAAACTTTTAGAACTGATTCTAATGTGTTTTAATATCATCCCAAACTCATAGAAAAACAACATGATTTTTAATTTAAAGGCAAGAGCAATAAATTACAAAAAATCTAAGAAAACAATTCTAATTTGTCACAAAATTAGTAAACTTTCGAAAACGATTTTCAAGCTCATAATTTTAAATACATGTACATGCATATCTTTGACCATAGATCTGATACCATTTGTTGGAATTGATCTAGGGTTTAAGAAAAGTTTAACACTTTGGTAAGCGGCAGAATTTTAAAAATTTTCTTTTGACAAGTAAAACGATTTTACTAACCTAGACTAAGAGCAAGTACATGTAAATAAAAACTATTATGAGCATTAAAGATTACTAACCTTTTAGAAGCTTGAACGTTGATGAGCCTTCGGAAGGTTGAAAACGTTCGTCTCCCTCGCAGCTCGTCTCTCTTCTTTCCTCGCCAACTCGAGCAACCACGATGGTTTCTATCACAAGAATCACTCGAGAAAAATAGGAATTAGTGTGTGGGCACTTTTAAACACGACGACTGAAGAACAAGTCTTAGAGTCGAAGAGCTGAAACACTAGGTCAATTGTGGACCTAGGTGCCCAAACAAAAACGAAAAGAACTTAGAGAGAGAGAGAGAGGAGATGGGCGACCACAAGGTCTAGAGAGAGAAGCTCTCAATCTCTAACTTATGTGGAATGAATGAAATGAGAGGAATGAGGTGGGGTATTTATAGGAGGAGGATTACCTTCAAAAGGTAGTTTCCTCTTTTCTATACCCCTTGCACGTCTAAATGAGCTTCTAGAAGCCTTTGGATTTGTTTCCTCATTTGCTTTCTCTCTTAGTTGGCCGAAAATGAACTTTCCTTATAGAGAAAATTTGTTTCCTCTTTTTCTTTTGGCAAGTATCTTCATACATTAATGCACAAAATAAACTCTCTTTTCCACTATGGCATGAACGGAATTCAGTCTTAATTTCCTTGGGTTGGGCGAAATTTGAGCTTCTAGAAGGAGCTTCTAGATGTTTCTTCATTTGTTCATGACAACATAAGAAAAGCTCATTAAGAATTTTCAAGTAAAATTCTATGAAATGAAATTAATCCTCAAGGCCCCAATTCTTTAAGTTGGCCGTGTGATTTAAATTTCATTTGTCATCATATGACAGTGTCAAAAAAATTTATTGACATTCATTTCGTCCTATGTCTAAAAAGACAAAAATACCATTTAGACAATTTTCACAAAACTTGTCTCGTTCTTGTTTTGACTTAGCTGCTAGTTTAACTATTCCTACTCGATATGATTTGTGACAGTGACCTCATGGATCCAAATGAATAAAGCTTGAGCTAAACACTTGGACTCAAAAGTTCACAAACATTTTCCAAGTTTAGCTTAATGTCAACTGACTCCACTAAAGAGTTGACACTGAAAATCTCTCGGTTCAAATGAATTTGTTTTCTACTCAAGAATTCGACCTAATTATAATGAGCGGATCCACTGAATATTATCTATGCTACCCTTCATGAATGTCATCAGCTAGTCGGGATTTACTAAATTACTATTTTACCCTTCTAGCTGTTATTTCCTCAACTCATTTGTCGCTTGTGAATAAGTTAGAAACAATGTATTGACGAGGAGCTAACAAGTCACATTGTTTCATCCAAAAGAGTCAAGACTCAATTTGGATACTGGCCAGTTCATTTATTCACACTCCAAGGAACAAAGCATGAGGTGATATACATTGCATTTCAGCAATCTTTTACACGAATTCCATATCTATGAGAACTTCACAAAGTTACTCATGACATTCTCACAACTTAGTACTTCACCAATAGGCCTTGTTCGGAATCACATAGTGAGTCCGAACTCTGACTTTCTCAAATGAGAATACGTAAGGTGTGAAATGGCATGTCTCATTTCAGGATTAAGGTAAGCACGATGCAATTCATACGTAGTGACTTCGAGACATAAGAGGTTAAATGGTTTGTTCTTATCTTGTCTCTAGAAGTGCACTGGTCAATTCAGTACTTTCCGAAGATACCTAGAAGAACTATAGAGTCTCCAACTCTCAATGCCTCATAACCAGACATCATAGATTCTTCTAACATTCATACTGAGGTCAATAGTCCTTTGACCCTTAGATTGCGAATATATCGTTTTAAGCAAACTACGAAGAGTTTGTTCATGCAAATCTACATTTGTCTCTTCGTAAGTTGTTTAGTTTGTTTATTGACTAAAGACTAATGTTTTATCATAAAGCTTCAAACAGACAAGGAAGAAGATGTGTATAGTCCTTCATGCCTAATCCCTCTCGATGTTGGTCGAAGACCTTGTTCGCCAGGGCCTTGGTGAATGGATCTGCCAGGTTGTCCACCGTTGAGATCTTCTTCACTTCCACGTCTCCACGCTGCACGATCTCTCGAATCAAATGGTATTTCCTCTCAATATGTTTAGAGCGTTTATGGCTTGGAGGTTCCTTTGAGTTAGCGACAGCCCCACTATTATCACAATAGAGGGTCATGGGCTCGTCGACGTTTGGAACAACTTCCAAATACTTAAGGAATTTTTTAAGCCATACAGCCTCTTTGGATGCTTCACAAGCAGCCATATATTTTGCTTCCAGTATGGAGTCAGCAATGCAAGATTGCTTAATACTTCTCCACACAACAGCTCCACCATTAAGGATGAACACAGATCCCGAAGTGGATTTCCTGGAATCCTTATCCGCTTGAAAATCAGAGTCGGTATATCCCTTCATAGTCACGTCAGTACCTGAGTATGTAAGCATCAAGTTCCTAGTTCTTCGAAGATACTTAAGAACATGCTTAACAGAAATCCAGTGCTCGGGTCCAGTGTTGGATTGGAAATGGCTAATTACGCCAACGGCGAAACATATGTCAGGTCTAGTGCAAAGCATGGCATACATGAGGCTTCCTACGGCAGAGGCGTAAGGAATCTTCCTCATATCTTCAATCTCTTGTGCAGTCTTGGGAGACTGGTCCTTAGAGAGTGAAACTCCATGCCTAAAGGGTGTTTGGCCCTTTTTGGAGTCTTGCATCGAGAAGCGATCCATTACCTTATCAATATAAGATGCTTGAGAGAGCGACAGTGTCCAGTTTTTCCTATCTCGAAAGATTTGGATCCCCAGAATATACGCGGCTTCTCCTAGATCCTTCATGTCGAATTACCGAAGCATGCTTAGTAGCTGATAAGTAACTCATCATTGATCTAACCATCTCCATAAGAATTCAGTTTCTTCTCTCTGACACTCCGCTTTGTTGAGATGTGCCAGGTGCTGTAAGCTGAGAAGTGATACCTTCTTCTTTAAGAAAATCATCGAACTCTCCAGACATATACTCACCACCTCGATCAGATCGAAGGGTTTTGATCACTTTGCCAGTTTGCTTTTCCACTAAAGCCCTAAAGACCTTAAATACGTTAAAGGTCTCGGATTTGTGTTTGAGCAAATAGACAAAACCATATCGTGAGTAATCATCGGTGAAGGTAACAAAGTATTCGTATCCTCCACGTGCCTGTTGGCTAAGCGGACCACATACATCAGAATGTACTAGTTCCAGCAACTCAGTGGCTCTTCGACCCTTATCGAAGAAAAGTCGCTTAGTCATTTTTCCTTCTATACAGGATTCACAAGTAGGTAGTGAACCTATTGCAGAGGCTTGGAGTGGACCGTCCATCATAAGTCTCTTAATCCTATCTAGACTGATATGACCAAGTCTTAAGTGCCATAGGTATGTTGATTTTGTTAGATCGGAGGATTCAGAAAGTTTGATCCTCTTTGGCTCCATAATTAGATCATTATCTATTTCGGTGTCTAAAAGAGAAGGTTGAGTGGGATAGATGTAGAAAAGAGCATTCTTCATACATGCATCAGTGACAAAAGAATTATCAGGAAACAAAATACAAATTCCATTCTTAATGAACTTTAAACAATAATCTTGCTCAAGAAGACGAGCAACGGATATTAAGTTCTTCCCAAAGGTAGGAACAATATAAACATTATTCAAGTTTAAAATGCAGTCTTTAAAAGACAGCGTCATGGATCCCACAGCCTTCGCTGACACCAGGCTCCCATCACCCCATTTGAAACAGAACTCGCCTTCATCTAAGCTTTTGGTTTTCTTGAAACCATTCAAGGAACAACAAATATGGTTAGTAGCAGCGGAGTCAAGAATCCACGTTGATACATTATCAGCTACTAAGCATGCTTCGGTAACAAGTACAATACTATGTTCCTTTGCTTTGAGATAGGCAGGACATTCCTTTTTATCGGCCTTATGAGGTCTCTTCTTAGTTCCAGAGGCGGAGGCTTTTTGCTCAGTAGCATGTGCCTCTCCTTGATTCCTCTTTCTCTTAGTGAGACCTACATCAGTGTGAAGTTCCTTCATAAGCTTGGTAACAGTGTACTCTAGCTTGTTTATGGAGTAGTTCATCTTGGAGGTATCAAGAGATGCGGGGAGAGTTTCTAAGATCATATCTATGACATTCTTCCCATCAGTCTCAGATCCTAGGATTTCCATTTTATTCAGAAAACTAATGATCAGTATCATAAAGTCTCTAACAGGAGTCCTAGCCTTCATATGACAGTTCATAAACTGTCGGACTACTTGTTTCCTTGCCTGACGCCTTTGCCCTCCAAACATCTCAAGGAGATTGTAGAGCATGTCGGCGGCAGTTTCGATGTCACGATGTTGCTTCTTCAGCATATTGTTCATAGATGCTAAGATATAGCACCTCACAATCTCATCGGATTGAAGCCAGACCGCTAAGGCGTCATTGTCCTCTTGAGTCGAATCATCATTCGTCAGAGGAGGACATGGGGTGGTGAGTACCCGTTTGTGCTTGTTAATGGTAAGGATGATATCGAGGTTAAGTTTCGAATCTACGTAGTTTTTGTTTTCGAGTTTGTTCGAGGAAAGGATGAAAGAGAGAGACTTGGGAGACATTTTGCCTATAAAAGTTGAAACAAGTTTATGATTAGTCTTTGGTTTAGGATTTAAGTTTGTTTAAGACCTGATAAAATCCAGAGGTGTTATAAACCAAACGATAATTTACTCCCTCAAGAGAAGGCCGCAAAAAATCTCCATTTATAAGTAAATGACACATCATTAATGCTTAGCCAAGATGTCAATACATATATTTTGACTAGCCACCTTTTAAATTGGTTTGATCACTCACATCCTTTCGCAGAGCCTCAAGGGAGGATTACTAGGGATTGAGCCTAAGTGTGCAACCAACCACTTAGTCCAAAAGGTCAACTTTGAAAAACAATCCCCCAAGGGGAGGCCTTGTCATCATCGTCTCACTCTCGGACGTAGCTCATTGAGAAATGATCGAAGCAAAAATGCCGTGGAGTACTCCCATTTAAGAGAGGGTCACAAGAATGGCTCTTAGTCC
Organism: Urtica dioica subsp. dioica; assembly: GCF_054948205.1. NCBI lineage: Eukaryota > Viridiplantae > Streptophyta > Magnoliopsida > Rosales > Urticaceae > Urtica > Urtica dioica. The sequence goes on along the minus strand of NC_142765.1, from coordinate 7,456,586 downwards.
CACGTTAATTGCTTCTTTCATTAGTGTTGGGGATCGTGGGTTACAAACAACAAATATAACCCTCCCACTTAGTTTTTGGAGTTGGTACATCGACTCTTATAAGTTCGGAAACGGATTTCCTAGTTAGAGAGCGACATAGCGGACAACTAGAAGAGAATCCTAGATTTTCATGTTCAGAGCAGTGTTAGTGCATAAAGGCACAAGGGACACACTCGGATCTTTTCCTATTTTCTATTTGGGGAAAGTGCAGGAGGGAAGTGTGAACTTCAACTCACTCGAACACTTGAAAGTTTGAGATTACACATCTTTTTTGTTTTTCGGCTTGTCTACAAGGAGACCTCCCACTCAAATTTTCAAGAGCATATAGATTTTGAACATATGTGATATAGATATAGTTTTGAAAACATTTTGAAAACTTATTTGATTTGGATGAGAAAAAGTTTTCAAGTTTGAAAACGAAAACGGTTTTTCAATATTCAAACTAGTTTTGTAAAATTCAATTTCAATTAAACTTTCAAAAATGAAAACATTTTAATCTTACACATCATTTTTATAATCTTATGAAAAACATTTTTGCTCAAGAAATTTTTTCATTAGAGTTCTATAACTCATGGTAGTGGGGCTGAAAATCCGGAATTCTAAAAAACTGGACTTTCGGAACAACCGCGCACCTTGGAGTAAAATCGCCATAACTGGCGGCTCCAATGTCCTTTTGACCCAAAACCGATGGCATTGGAAAGAGGACAGACAGACCTTAAATTGATTTAAGAATCATTAAATTTAGATTTCTGAGCAGAGAGTTATGTCACTTGTACTGCGGGTTTTACTCCAGCTCAAAGGAAAAGAAATAATTAAAGTTCGGTTTTTTTAGGTGCGAAAAAGAATCGAGTGTAACGGAACGTTTTAGAAAGTTGTTAAAGCTTTTATTTGTGTTTTATTAGCAAGATAATAACATGATATAAAAGAAATAACAACATGCATAAAACGATTCAAGTAAATAAAAGAAACTAGCAAGACAATATAACTAGTCACAAAATTACTCGAAATTTTCTCAAACCTTTAAAACACGTTTTTCAATATAAAAAATTAAAAACTTTTAGAACTGATTCTTATCTGTTTTAATAACATCCCAAACTCATAGAAAATCAACATGATTTTTAATTTAAAGGCAAGAGCAATAAATTAAAAAAAACCTAAGAAAACAATTCTAACTTGTCACAAAATTAGTAAACTTTCGAAAACGATTTTCAAGCTCATATTTTTAAATACATGTACATGAATATCTTTGATCATAGCTCTGATACCATTTGTTGGAATTGATCTAGGGTTTAAGAAAAAGTTTAACGCTTCGGTAAGCGGCGGAATTTTAAAAATTTTATTTTTCAAGTAAATCAGTTTTTACTAACCTAGGCAAAGAGCAAGCACATGTAAATAAAAACTAATATGAGCATAAAATATTACTAACCTTTTAGAAGCTTGAACGTTGAGAAGATTTTGGAAAAGGTTGCAACGTTCGTCTCCCCTCGCAGCACGTCTCTCTTCCTTCCTCGGCAACTCGAGCAACCACGAAAGTTTCTATCACTAAATCACTCGAGAGAAAATGAATTAGTGTGTGGGCACTTTTAAACACGACGACTCAAGAACAAGTCTCAAAGTCGAAGAGCTAAAACACTAGGTCAAATGTGGACCTAGGTGCCAAAACAAAAACGAAAGAAAACTAGAGAGAGAGAGAGAGGAGAAGTCGGTCACCACAAGGTCTAGAGAGAGAAGCTCTCAATCTCTAACTTATGTGGAATGAATAGAATGAGAGGAATGAGGGTCCTATTTATAGGAGAAGGGTTGGTCTTGGAAAGAAGTAGTTTACTCTTATTTTCCAAGCTTTTATGAGCAATCTTTTATTGCCCATTCCCATCCAAGTCACACGGCCAACATGTGCATTTATGACACCTTGGATTTGTTTCCTCTTTTATTCATTGCTATCTCCTTGCTTGTTTGGCCGAAATCCTACTTTCCTCATAGAGGAAATTTGTTTCCTCTTTTTCTTTTGGCAAGTATCTTGATACATTTATGCACAAAATAATCTCCCTTTCTTTCTTAGGGTTGGGCGCCCAAGGCCTTCTAGAAAAGGCTTCTAGAAGCTTTTCCATTTGTTTATTGACAACATGAAAAAGGCCCATTAAGAATTTTCAATAAAATTGTTATGAAATGAAATTAATCCACAAGGCCCAATAAGACTAATATTGGCCGAGTGATACATGTCATTAAATGACCTTGTCAAAAAAAAAATTATTGACATTCATTTCATCCTATGTCTCAAAAGACAAAAATACCCTTTCGACAATTTTCGTTCTTGTTTTGACTTAGCTTCCAGTTTAACTATTCCTAATCGATGTGATTCGTTATAGTGACCTCATGGATCCAAATGAACAAAGCTTGAGCTAAATACTTGGACTCAAAAGTTCACAAACCTTTTCCAAGTTTAGCTTAATGTCAACTACCTCCACTAAAAAGTTGACACTGAAAATCTCTCGGTTCAAATGAATTTATTTTCTACTCAAGAATTCAACCTAATTGTAATGAGTGGATCCACAGAATATTATCAGTGTTTACCCTTAATGAATATCATCAACTAGTCGAGATTTACAAAATTACCATTTTACCCTTCTAGCTGTTATTTCCTCAACTCCTTTGTCGCTTGTGAATAAGTTAGAAACAATGTATTGACGATGAGCTAACAAGTCACATTGTTTCATCCAAAAGAGTCAAGACTCAATTTGTACACTGGACAGTTCATTTATTCACACTCCAAGGAATAAAGCATGAGGTGATATACATTGCATTTCAGCAATCTTGTACATGAATTCCATATCTATGAGAACTTCACAAAGTTACTCATGACATTCTCACAACTTACTACTTCAACAATAGGCCTTGTTCGGAATCACATAGTGAGTCCGAACTCTGACTTTCTCAAATGAGAATACGTAAGGTGTCAAATGAGACATAAGAGGTTAAATGGTTTGTTCTTATCTTGTCTCTAGAAGTGCACTGGTCAATTGAGTACCTTCCGAAGATACGTAGAAGAACTATAGAGTCTCCAACTCTCAATGCCCCATAACCAGACATCATAGATTCTTCTAACAATCATACTGAGATCAATAGTCCTTTGACCCTTAGATTGCGAATATATCGTTTTAAGCAAACTACGAAGAGTTTGTTCATGCAAATCTACATTTGTCTCTTCGTAAGTTGTTTAGTTTTTTTATGGACTAAAGACTAATGTTTTATCATAAAGCTTCAAACAGACAAGGAAGAATGAATGAACGCTTCAACTTTTTATTAATGAATAAGCAATTACAAGCAAGAGTCTTCATGAGACTTTATTACATCAAATGTACAATATAAATACTACAACTCTTCTTTTGGGCACCATTGACAACACACATTGTCTCTTATAAGTTCGGAAACGGTTTTCCTAGTTATAGAGCGATAGAATGGACTTCTAGAAAGGAATCCTAGATCTTCATGTTCAAGGAAGAGCAGTGTTAGTGCATAAAGGCACAAGGTACATACGCGGACATTTTCCTATTTTCTCTTCGGGAAAGTGCATGAGGGAAGTGTGAACTTCAACTCACTTGAACACTTGAAAGTTTGAGATTACACATTTTTTATTTTTCGGCTTGTCTACGAGGAGACCTCCCACTCAATTTTTCAAGAGCATATAGATTTTGAACATATGTGTTATAGATATAGTTTTGAAAACATTTTGAAAACTTATTTGATTTGGATGACAAAATGTTTTCAAGTTCGAAAGCGAAAACGATTTTTCAAAATTCAAACTAGTTTTGTAAAAATTCAATTTCAATTAAAATTTCATAAATTCAAGAGCAAGCACATGTTTATATTTAAATTAAGACTATTCATGAGCAATACTCGTTTACTAACCTTTGTGAAGCTTGAACGTTGAGAAGCCTAAGGAAGGTTGAAACATTCGTCTCTCCACGCAGCTCGTCTTTCTTCGTTCTTCGGGAAACTCGAGTGACCATGAAAGTTTCTATCACATGAATCACTCGAGAAAGAAAAGAATCAGTGTGTGGGCACTTTTAAACACGATGACTCAAGAACAAGTCTAAGAGTCGAAGAGCTAAAACACTAGGTCAAACGTGGACCTAGGTGCCAAAACAAAAAGGAAAAGAACTAGAGAGAGGGGCGGCGAAGCTAGAGAGAGAAGCTCTGAATCTCTAAAACTTTGGAATGAATAAACAATGAGAATGAGGGCCCTATTTATAGGAGATGAATTTCCTTCAACAAGATATTTTCCTCTTCAATAGAATATCACATATTCATGAGCCAAATTTTGCACATTCCTTCCTCATTCACACGGCCAAGAGAGCTTCTAGAAGCCCTTGGATTTGTTTCCTCTTTTGCTTCCCTTCTTGCTTTGCCCGAAATTCCTCTTTCCTTGTAGAGGAAATTTGTTTCCTCTTTTTCTTTTGGTAAGTATCTTCATACATCAATGCACAAATTAATCTCTCTTTTTCTAGCTATGTTGGACGGCCAAGGGGAATCTAGAAGGAGCTTCTAGATATTTCTTCATTTGTTCATGACAACATAAGAAAAGCCCATAACGAATTTTCATGTAAAATTCCATGAAATGAAATTAATCCTCAAGGCCCAAAATCTTATCATGGCCGAGTGGTTTATTTTTCATCATATGACAATGTCAAAAAATTTATTGACATTCATTTCTTCATATGTCCAGAAAGACAAAAATACCCTTTAGACAATTTTCGTAAAACTTGTCTCGTTCTTGTTTTGACTTAGCTTCTAGTTTAACTAATCCTACTCGATATGATTTGTGACAGTGACCTCATGGATCCAAATGAATAAACCTTGAGCTAACATACTTGGACTCAAAAGTTCATAAACCTTTTCTAAGTTTAGCTTAATGTCAAGTGACTCCACTAAAGAGTTGACATTGAGAATCTCTCGGTTCAAATGAATTTATTTTCTACTCAAGAATTCAACTTAATTGTGATGAGTGGATCCACTGAATATTATCTATGTTTACCGTTCATGAATATCATCAGCTAGTCGGGATTTACAAAATTACCATTGTACCCTTCTAGCTGTTATTTCCTCAACTCCTTGTCGCTTGTGAATAAGTTAGAAACAATGTATTGACGAGGAGCTAACAAGTCAAATTGACTCATCCAAAAGAGTCATGACTCAATTTGGACACTGGCCAGTTCATTAATTCACATTCCAAGGAACAAAGCATGAGGTGATATACATTGCATTTCAGCAATCTTGTACATGAATTGCATATCTAATGAGATCTTCACAAAGTTACTAATGACATCTTCATAACTTAGTACTTCACCAATAGGTCCTGTTCAGAATCAAATAGTGAATTCGAACTCTGACTTTCTCAAATGAGAATACGTAAGCTATGAAATGACATGTCTCATTTCAGGATTGAGATAAGCATGATGCAATTCATACGTAGTGACTTCGAGACATAAGAGGTTAAATGGTTTGTTCTTATTCTATCTCTAGAAGTGCACTGGTCAATTCAGTACCTTCAGAAGATACTTAGAAGAACTATAGAGTCTCCAACTCTCAATTTCCCATAACCAGACATCATCGAGTCTCCTAACAATCGTACTGAGATCAATAGTCCTTTGAACCTTAGATTGTCAATATGCAGTTTTAAGCAAACCATGAAGAGTTTGTTCATGTAAATCTACATTTGTCTCTTCATATGTTGTTAGGTTTGTTCAACGACTAAAGATTATAGATCATTGTTACCGGTCGTTTTCGGGAAACCGGAAATTTGAAAACAATTTAAGGCCGGCCGGGCTTCGCCGGCCGGGAAGCCCAATGGGCCCCGGCCCACTAGGCCCGAGCGCCCTAACACACCCACGGCCCAACGAGCCCACACGCGCACCAGCATGCCCGCGCCCCAGCCTGCACGCGCACCTGCGCCCCCGGCCTAGTGGGCCTGCGTGCGTGCCCTAGTGCTCCTAGGCGTCCCGGCCCAGCGCGCGCCCTGCGCCCCCGGGCGTCCCGGCCCGCGAGCGCTCCCGCGCCCCTGGGCGTCCCGGCCCGCGAGCGCTCCCGCGCCCCTGGGCGTCCCGGCCCGCGCGCCCTCCCACGCTCCCGACCGTCCAGGCCCGCGTGCGCCCTGTGCCCCCAGGCGTCTCGGCACGCGCGTGCTCCCGCACCCCCGGGCACCCCGGCCCGCACGCGCTCCCGCGTTCCCAGGCGCGCCCTGCGCCCCCGGGCGTCTCGGCCCGGGCGCACTCCAGCGCCTTGGCCATGCGTCCCTGCTGCCCCAGCCGAGCGCCCTTGTTGCCTCGGCCGGGTGTCCCTACTGCCCCAGTCGGGCGCGCCTGCTGCCTCGGCCGGGCGTACCTGCTGCCTTGATCGAGCACCCCTGTTGCCTCGGCCGGATGTCCCTACTGCCCCGGCCGAGCGCTCCTGCTGCCTCTGCCGAGTGCACCTGCTGCCTCTGCCGAGCGCACCTGCTGCCTCGGCCGGGCACCCCGCGCCCGTCCAAGCATCTCGCCCTGCGCGCCCGTCCAGACAACACGCCTTGCGTGCCCCGCGCCTGTTTGGGTGTTGAGTGTCGCGCGCCCCGCTCCCGGCCATCCGGTGGGCGTTGAGGGGGCTGGCCCAAGGCCTCCTCCAACACTATAAATACCCCCCCCCCCCCCTTCTTGGGGGAGGAAAATTCATTCCAAAACAATCCAAACTCACACTCACACTTCTCTTCTCCACACAACACTCTCTCTCGAGAACTCTCTCATCTCCCGCGCTCTTGTGACATTCCAAGAGCGCGCGCTCCTCCTCCCTCGGCTCAGAAACTCAAGGACCCCCCTCCACGAGAGGGAGCGCGCTCCTCTTTTGCGACCTGAGTCTCGGCGGTGCATACAATGCTCTCCCGCTTCTTGGCCCTTGAGTTAGAACTCCGATCTACGAGGCAAGCGACCCCTCTAAAGTCTTCACTAGAAGCTACGAGCCGGGTCCTACTCTAAAGCCTTGGATTCTCAAGCCTCCGAGCCCAAGATAGCCCTCAACATTCAAACTGAACTACGTTCTGACCTGATCCCGACTAAAGGGTACGTAGGCATCCAACCTTTGGCATGGTCACACCCTCCAAAACACACCTCAGGGTCTGAAGGGTGCAACCCGGTCTAAGAGTTCACATTTTTGGCTCGGGTGCGATCACTTGGTCCGGCCTTGGATCGAACCGCCCGAGGTATTTAATCGTTGTTCATTTTTGTGCGACAACATTTTGGTGCTAGAAGGAGGGGACTTCCTGACTTACACAGCCCAAAATCCCTTCTACAGCTCCACCCCTTCTTCCTCGACTTGAGAAAGACATGAGTGGTCAACCACCCGTTCGTTCTGAGGGCGTGAATAACCACGAAAACGCAACTGGAGTGAAGAAATACTTCTTGCGCTCCCGAGCGCAAGGCGACGATGAGTCTCTCAACGACGAGAGCCACACTCCCTCGCCCCCTCCACCTCAGGACAGTCGGGACAACCGCGTCCTTGAGATGGAGGAGAAAATCCACCATCTAAAGATTGCCAATGCAAGGTACCAAGGCGCCTGCGCAAGGCACCCCCCACAGAGAATCCGAGGACCTTATGGACGAGGGACATGACTATGACCCCGACTATGAAGGCTTGGAAATTTTAGCGGACATCGAGACTTCTCTCACCAAAGACGAGGAACTCCCTGTTGAGATCGAAGCCGGTCCGTCGAACCCGCCGCCTAAAACAAAGGCAATACCAATCTCCTCTCAAGAAGAGACCTCCCGACGTTCAGCCCATGACCGACTCGGTCAAAGAGGTAATGTCAGGGAAGGTCCAACGACTCGGCGAGTGAGGCGTGTGGCTCGAAGCTCACGCCCCCATACCACCGGGCAGGATCTTAGAGATCGGCTTACCGCCCAACGGAACGACCATGGCGAGGACCTCCAAGAGAGTCTAAGTGCTCGCAAGGGTCACAACCCTGCGGCCCCAATCAATGGGGACCCTCGCACGGCTCAATGGTCGAATGAAAGGCGCCAGGTGACTCCTCCTGAACAAGGAGTGACCCCCAACACTGGCCTTGATGTAGTCACCATAATTCACAACCTTCGTAACAAAGTACGTGATCTACGTGAGGGCGGCTTGGCCGGTGATACATACGGGGTCGTAGAAGAACATTCCTCGCCCTTCACTGCCCAAATACTTGCTGAGGTGTGCACGAGAAACTTCAAACTCTCGAATCTCCCTCCCTACAATGGGAAAACTGATCCCACATATCACATCCAACATTACGAAACTTGGATGACGATGCAGGGCGTCTCACCTGGGGCTCCGTGCCAGGCCTTCAGTCTTACCCTAACCGGACCCGGTTTTGAGTGGTTTAAGAATTTAAGACCAGGGAGCGTCCAATCGTTCAAAGACCAGAAGGACATGTTCCTAGCACGATTTGCTACATCAATGGTCCAAAAGAAGACCAAAATGTACTTATGGTCAATCAGGCAAGAGAATAACGAGTCCTTGAGACAGTATCTCACCCGATTCACCGCAGAATCGAACAAGGTTGACCGTTTTGATGACAGTGACGCAATTACAACCATCATTGAGGGTTTGCGCACTGGGGACTTCCTAAAGTCCATCGTCAGCAGAGTCCCTTCTACGATGGCTGAGTTAATGAACCGAGCCAAACCCTTCATGGGGGTAGAAGATTACTGTTGGAAACGATCTAGGGTTTAAGAAAAAGTTTAACGCTTCGATAAGCGGCAGAATTTTAAAAATTTTCTTTTTCAAGTAAAACAGTTTTTACTAACCTAGACAAAGAGCAAGCACATGTAAATAAAAACTAATATGAACATAATAAATTTACTAACCTCTTTAGAAGCTTGAACGTTGATGAGCCTTCAGAAGGTTGAAAACGTTCGTCTCCCTCGCAGCACGTCTCTCTTTCTTTCCTCGGCGACTCGAGCAACCACGAAAGTTTCTATCACTAAATCACTCGAAATAAAAGGAATTAGTGAGTGGACACTTTTAAACACTACGACTTAAGAACGAGTCTTGAAGTCGCAGAGCTAAACTCTAGGTCAAATGAGGACCTAGGTGCCAAAACAATAAAACGAAATTGACTAGAGAGAGAAAGGAGAGGGGCGGCCAAGTTCTAGAGAGAGAGTCTCTCAAATCTCTTAAACTTGGATGAATGAAATGTCAGGAATGAGGCTCCTATTTATAGGAGAGGCTTTACCTTCAATAAGGTAGTTTCCTCTTCTATAGAATATCACATATTCATGAGCCAATTTCCTCTTTTTCCTCTTGAGATACTCGGCCAACACAAGGCTTCTAGAAGCCTTGATTTGTTTCCTATTTTGTTCCTTTCTAGCCTTGGCCGATTCCCATGTGCATCCATATGCAAATTTGTTTCCTCTTTTTCTTTTGGCAAGTATCTTGATACATTTATGCACAAAATATTCTCTCTACCTATGGGTATGTTGGGCGCCCAAACTCATTCTAGAAGGAACTTCTAGAAGCTTCTTCATTTGTTCATGACAACATGAGAAAGGCCCATTAAGAATTTTCAATAAAATTCTTATGATAAGAAATTAATCCACAAGGCCCAATAAGACTAATATTGGCCGAGTGAAATTAAGTCATCAAATGAACTTGTCAAAAAATTTATTGACATTCATTTCATCCTATGTCTCAAAAGACAAAAATACCCTTTTGACAATTTTCGTTCTTGTTTTGACTTAGCTTCCAGTTTAACTATTCCTACTTGATGTGATTCGTGACAGTGACCTCATGGACCCAAATGAACAAAGCTTGAGCTAAACACTTGGACTCAAAAGTTCACAAACCTTTTTCAAGTTTAGCTTAATGTCAACTGACTCCACTAAAGAGTTGACACTGAAAATCTCTCGGTTCAAATGAATTTATTTTCTACTCAAGAATTCAACCTAATTATGATGAGTGGATCCACAAAATATTATCAGTGTTTACCCTTCATGAATATCATCAGCTAGTCGAGATTTACAAAATTACCATTTTACCATTCTAGCTGTTATTTCCTCAACTCCTTTGTCGCTTGTGAATAAGTTAGAAACAATGTATTGACGAGGAGCTAACAAGTCACATTGTTTCATCCAAAAGAGTCAGGGCTCAATTTGGACACTGGCCAACTCATTTATTCACACTCCAAGGAACAAAGCATGGGGTGATATATATTGCATTTCAGCAATCTTGTACATCAATTCCATATCTATGAGAACTTCACAAAGTTACTCATGACATTCTCACAACTTAGTACTTCACCAATAGGCCTTGTTCGGAATCACATAGTGAGTCCGAACTCTGACTTTCTCAAATGAGAATACTAAGGTGTGAAATGACATGTCTCATTTCAGGATCAAGGTAAGCACGATGCAATTCATACGTAGTAACTTCGATACATAAGAGGTTAAATGGTTTGTTCTTATCTTGTCTCTAGAAGTGCACTGGTCAATTCAGTACCTTCGGAAGATACCTAGAAGAACTATAGAGTCTCCAACTCTCAATGCCTCATAACCGGACATCATAGATTCTTCTAACAATCATACTGAGGTCAATAGTTCTTTGACCCTTAGATTGCGAATATATCGTTTTAAGCAAACTACGAAGAGTTTGTTCATGCAAATCTACATTTGTCTCTTCGTAAGTTGTTTAGTTTGTTTATGGACTAAAGACTAATGTTTTATCATAAAGCTTCAAACAGACACGGAAGAATGAATGAACGTTTCAACTTTTTATTAATGAATAAGCAATTACAAGCAAGAGTCTTCATGAGACTTTATTACATCAAATGTACAATATAAGGATTACAACTCTTCTTGTGGGCACCATTGACAACAATTACCTCGACGGCTGCAGGAGCAACAACCAAAGATCCCGCCGTCGGGATGAGTCCGGCAACGAGCCAAGCAACCCCCGCAAAAGAGTGAATAAGGGAGGTCAAGATTCTGATAGCCGACCCCCCATGTCTCAAAAGCCGCGTCTTGCGAGCAATTTCAGAGACTACTCAAATCACACCCCTTTGAACGCCTTGGTAGAGCAAATCTATGCTGTGACGCGTGACAAGTTCACCGCCCCAACTCCAATGAAAGGTGATCCTACATCTCGCGACCGGTCTCGTTATTGCGAGTTCCATCGGGATTACGGTCATACGACCGCTCAATGCTTCCATCTTAGGAGGCAAATTGAGACATTAATCTAAAAAGGCGAGCTCAAAGAGTTTGTCCTTCGCATGATAGGTGCTGCGGTCTCCGCCAGCAACAGGCCACAACCTAAGAAATGTGAAGGGTCCAAAGCTAACACCGACCGCACCACGGTCGCGGCTACAGCCGATGCGCAACTCCCCGTCGTCACCACCATACTAGGTGGGTTACAAGACGGGGATTCAGCCCGGCAAAGAAAAAAGCTTCTCAGGGCTGCCTCTCAAGAAGGCCTTGCCGGGCAGGTTAACCTCACCTATGAGGAACCTCCGTCCGTACCGCACGAGACGATACAATTCACCAATGAAGAGGCCAAGTGAGTTGTGCACGCGCATAATGACGCTATAGTCCTCAAGGCCCAGGTGGCCAACAACCTGGTAAAAAGAGTTCTTATTGATAACGGTAGTGCAGCCAATATAATCTTTAAGACTACCCTAGAGCGCATGAAGCTCGGGGGGCTCCGCCCTGTCCCGACCCAGACGCCTCTGTTTGGGTTCACGGGAGAAAAGGTCATGACTGAAGGAATCATCGATTTACCAGTCACCTTCGGAACTGCCAGAGGTATCTAAGTCGTTCACATGGTCCCCTTTCTTGTGGTTGACCAGGAGTCGCCCTACAATGTTATCATTGGGCGACCCACGTTGAACAGTCTAAGGGCCATCACATCCACATATCACCTACTGGTGAAATTAACCACCGAGGAGGGGATCGGCATCATTAATGGCGATCAAACCCAAGCGAGGATATGCTACGTCCAAGGCGTGGACGTCAAGCCCGCTAAAAAAGGGTTAACACGATCTACCAACTAGAAGACGACTACCCGTGTGATAAAAAAGACGCAAGGCAGCTCGGGGAACTAGACCCCCGTGACGAAATCGAGAGGTTGAGAGTTGACACCCCCGATAATCTCACTTCGACTCCTCGATGAAGCTAAACCTGACCAAGTGGTGAAGATCGGTGCACAACTCCCTCTCGCCATCAAAACTCAACTCGCGTCCTTCCTTCGGGAGTTTAAGGATGTCTTTGTGTGGACGAATGCAGACATGCCTGGTATAGACCCCGATGTGATTGTGCACCGATTGAATGACGACAAAACTATCGCTGAGAAGGTACAAGCTAGACGCGCGTTCAACCTTGAACGATACCTAGCGATAAATGAAGAAGTCGAAAAGCTTATCTCTGCTGGCTTCATCCGAGAAGCCAAGTACCCCAAGTTGGTAGCCAACGTGGTCATGGTTAAAAAGCCTAATGGGAAATGGCGCATTTGTATAGATTACAAAGATCATAACAAAATCCTGCCCAAAAGATTGCTTTCCACTCCCACGCATCGAACAACTGGTCGACGCCACGGCAGAACATGAACTGCTAAGTTTCATGGACGCCTATTCGGGCTATAACCAGATACGAATGCACGAGCCCGATCAAATCAAGACGACCTCCGTCACTGATCGTGGCCTCTACTGCTATAAGGTCATGCCTTTTGGCCTTAAAAACGCAGGAGCTACTTACCAACGATTGGTAACTCGGATCTTTGCCGACCTAATCGGCAAGACTATGGAAGTATACATGGACGACATGCTCATCAAAAGCCTACGGGCTACCAATCACGTAGACAACCTAAGGGAGATGTTCTTAATCCTCCGCCGGTACAAAATGAAGCTCAACCCTAACAAATGTGTGTTCAGGGTCGAATCCGGGAAGTTCCTAGGCCACATCGTTAGCCGGCGAGGAATCAAAGCGAACCCCGAGAAAATCAAGGCGCTTCTTGACATGAAATCTCCGCGATGTGTCAAGGAAGTCCAAAGTCTGACCGGTCGGATTGCCGCCCTCTCGTGTTTTGTGGCCAAAGCAACCGATAAGTGTCAACCGTTCTTCAAACGAAATGAAGAAGACGGACGGCTTTATATGGACGGACGAGTGCGAGAAGGCCTTTCAAGAAATGAAGGCCTACTTCGAGACACCTCCATTCCTTTCCAAGCCAAAGGAAGGCGAGACGCTCTACGTCTACCTCGCCGTCTCCGAACGAGCCGTGAACGATGTGCTGATCCGGGAAGATGATAAGGTTCAGTGGCCTATCTTCTACGTGAGCAAAGCCTTACTCGACGCCAAAACGTGTTACACAGAGATAGAGAAACTCTCTCTCGCTCTCCTCGTAGCCGCCAAAAAGCTACGCCCCTACTTCCAAGCTCACCCAATTGTTGTCCGAATAGGACACCCCATCGGTAAGGCTCTTCAAAAGGGAACATCGACTCGCATGGCGATCTGGTCCCAAGAATTGAGCGAGTACGGGATCGAGTTTCACCCGAGACCGGCGATAAAGGCTCAAGCCCTAGCCGATTTCGTGGCAGAATTTTCCTATATTCCCGACATGGGAAGAGAAGAAGACGACTCGACCGACAACTTGTCGGCTCGAAAGAGAAAGGTCGACCCTACGGGTCCCATCTGGGAATTACACGTAGACGGAGCATCTAATGCCCAAGGAGCCGGCGCTGGCGTGATTTTAACAAATCCCGACCGGGAGAAGTTGCGCTACGCCCTCCACTATGGATTCCAAGCCTCCAACAATGAGGCCGAGTACGAAGCCATCATCGTAGGGCTAGAGCTCGCTCAAAAGCTCAACGTACAGAATTTGCGAATACACTGTGACTCGCAGTTGATCGTAAATCAGGTTAAGGGCGACTGCATTGCCAAAGAACCTAACATGATCGCCTACCTGGAAAAAATAGATGCCAAGCTAGATGCCTTCTCTTGGTTCGAGATCATCCAGATCCCACGAGAAGAGAACTCCGAGGCTGACGCTCTGGCTCGCCTAGGATCCGGTATCACCGAAGACGGGTTGGGAACTATCCTAATCGAGTCTCTCTGGCGACCATCCGTCTCACGTGACGAGGATGGAACGATTGAGAGCACCACTCATCCAACTTGGATGACTCCGCTTACGGACTTCTTGCGAATAGGGGCACTTCCCGAAGACCGCAAAGAAGCCGAAAGGCTGAAAGCCCTTGCATCTAAATATGTGTTGAGAAGCGAAGCCCTATACAAGCACGGGTACACAATCCCGTGCTCCGATGCCTCAATAGCGTCGAGTCGACCAAGGTCCTCCGTGAAATTCACGAAGGCATCTGCGGGAACCACTCCGCTGGGAGGTCCCTTGCGCTCAAAGTGCTCCGACAAGGCTATTTCTGGCCGACGATGAAAAGAGACGCCTACGACTAGGCTAGAAAGTGCGACAAGTGTCAACGGGTTGTGCTCGAACCCCGACGGCCCATCAAGCATACGGGTTGAGAAAAATTGTCGGCCTAACCCGGTGTGCCATAAGTCGCGTAAAGGCGCAGGTAAAGGCAGAAGGGCCACTCCCTCCGCCACACATATGTTTGGTCGCTCAATAGCATGAACACGAAGACGCCGGCCTAACCCAGCGCAACATATACGTTCGGTCGCTCCATAGCACGAACGCAAACCGTCTACCTTCTCGACGTACCCCTTTCATCCAAGCTTAAGTCCCCTACGGGGATACAGACTTAAGAAGCTCAGGACCCCGACGACCCTTCGTGCATACGGGTCCGAGTAAACCGTCGGCCTTCTCGGCGTGCCGTAAGACACGTAAAGGCGCAGGTGAAAGACGTCGCCCAGACGCATGTAAGTCGCGTAAAGGCGCTGCCTCAAACCCTGAAACGACCAAATTTGAGCCATATACGTTCGGTCGCTCAATAGCACGAAACACACGGGGTTTGAGTAAAGACGCCGGCCTAACCCGACGCAACATATACGTTCGGTCGCTCCATAGCACGAACCCCAAAAGATGTCAGCCTAACCCAGCGCAACATATACGTTCGGACGCTCCATAGAACGAACCCCAAAAGACGCCAGCCTAACCCGGCGCAACATATACGTTTGGTCGCTCCATAGCACGAACGCAAAAGACGTTGGCCTAACCCGGCGCAACATAGACGTTCGGTCACTCCTTAGCACGAACGCAAAGACACCGGCCTAACCCAGCGCAAGGTACACGTTCCGTCGCTCCATAGCACGAACGCAGAGCCCTGGGGAATAATACCCGGTGTGACTTCTTCGGTCGCCAAGTTGCACGAAGCAAAGTTGTTGGGCCATAGCCACATTAGGCACACTAAATCATCGGCCTAACCCGACGTACCGATACCACTGTTATCGGCCCGACCCCGATCGCGGCCAAACAAAGGCGAAAAGACGTCAAACTCGCTCCGGCGGCTTGCCCCGGCCATTGGCCGGCCCAAATATACCCGGCGATTGACCGGCCCAAGGGCCAGCCTCGGCCAATGGCCGGGCCAAGTTATCCTCGGCCATTGGCCGGCCCAAGGGCCAGCCTCGGCCAATGGCTGAGTCAAGATTATACCCGGCCATTGGCCGGCCCAAGGGCCAGCCTCGGCCAATGGCCGGGCCAAATTATCCTCGGCCATTGGCCAGCCCAAGGGCTAGCCTCGGCCAATGGCTTAGTCAAGGCTATACCCGGCCATTGGCCGGCCCAAGGGCTGGGTCAAATTATCCTCGGCCAGCCTCGGCCAATGGCCGAGTCAAAGCTATACTCGGCCATTGGCCGGCCCAAGGCTTGCCTCGGCCGATGGTCGGGCCAAATGTGTCCACTCGGTCGCCTATAAATAGAGAGGTCTGCCCTCTCCCAATGGTAATCCAATTTTGAGTCTCGAAACGCTGCCGAACTCATAACTCTCTCGTTTCGCTCATCTTTGGCCTCTAAACACTTAAACCCTCAATATTCCACCTTAATCCTACTAATGTTGAGCGTCAGAGAGGTAAACAGAGGTACCCCCTCTGTTTTCCCTTTGTAGTTCACACCTCTTTTCTTATCTTTTCAAGTGTTCGGACGAGATAAACATCACCAACAGCTAAGGGACGACTCAGGATACCAAGTCCGACACGCTCGAACCGAAGCGAGGCCACTTGATCCGGCCTTGGGCCTAACCACTTCCGGTTCCTGAATCGTTGTCCGAAAACGAGAGACAACATTTTGGCGCTAGAAGGAGCGGACCTCCCGACCTTGGCGACGCTCTCCCTTCCAATCCCTTCTCTTACTGCATCTACGACTCTCGAGAGATGAGTCAAGTTCCTGCCGCCTCCGCAGGCACTCGAGCGACGAGCTTGAGATACGGCCTCCGAAGCCTCGCACACCGTCTGGGAGGGCAACCTCGTGACAACGAGAGCATGCCCCGAGACTCGGCAAATGACCCCGAGGCCGCGCTCTGAGAGGACACGGCTCGAAGGCTCGCCGAGCTCCTAGACCGTCCTGGCGTCGACGGCACGCTCATCGCCGACCTCCTCGGCTACGACGTCGAGGATAGATCCGCCCGAGGCGACTCCGACCCCGACTATGTGGGGGAGTCGAGAACCGACGAATGGCGCCTTGGCCGGAACGTCGCACCCGACGCGACAACAGGCACAGTCACACTCCTAGGGACTCGTCCCATCGGTTTCAAGAGGCGGCCGGACACGGCCCCTCGCCGGGGAGAGAGCGGCCCTAGGAGACGATGGGGCCGATAGCCGGAGCGCTCGCCAGACAATCCGGCCAAGGGCAACCTCGCCCCGCCAAGCGCCGAGTGTGGACAATCCGGCAGAGAAATTCCCGAGGGGAGGATCTCCGCCAAAGGCTCAACTCTCAGAGGGATGCATTCCCCGCCGCAACTCTCGGCCGACCTCAGGCCCAAGCGGGGACCAAGCATCCAACGAGCGCCAACAGGCGACTCCCGCGGCCCCGATAGTCAGCCCCGCCAACGGGCTCGACATGGTAACGATGATTCAAAGCCTCCAAAACCAAATAATTGAAATGAGGGAATTGGGGAGGCAAAGGCCTTACGGAGGGATCGATGAGTCATACTCTCCCTTTGCCGCTCAAATCCTCGCGCAACCTTGTGTGGGGGATTTCAAACTGCCGTCCATCCCTCCCTATGACAGACGGACGGACCCGAACTTCCACATCCAACACTACGCAACGTGGATGACGATGCAAGGACAGTCGGATGCCACCCTTTGTCAAGCCTTCAGCCTGACCCTCACGGGGTCGGGATTTGAATGGTTTTAGAGTCTGAGACCGGGGAGCATCTCGTCTTTCCGGGGCTTGCAAGAGGCCTTCCTTGCTCGTTTCGCCACTCTCGTGGCGCAAAAGAAGTAAAAAACCTACCTCCTGTCTATCCGACAAGGGAGAGATGAGACTTTGAGGCAATACCTCGCGCGCTTTATCGAGGAATCTCACAAGGTCAAAGGGTTCGACGACAAGGACGCCATCACGGCGATCACCGAGGGAGCTCACACGAGCGACTTCCTCAAGTCAATTGTTGGAAAGGTCCCATGGGACATGGCGGAGCTAATGTCGAGAGCCCGCACCTACATGGGGATCGAGGACTACCCCGACGGCCGGAAGTCAGGAGGGCAAAGCGGTCGCCGTTGCGACGACCAGGACGGAGATCATCTCGACCCTCGAAAGAGGAGGAACAAGGGAGGCCAGGCCCCTAACGGTCGCTCCCTCCCCGAGCCGAGACCGTCACATGTCGATAGCTTCCGAAAGTTCTCGGCATTTACCCCCCTGAACACCCCGCAAGAGCGGATCTTGGCTGTGCACCGCGACAAGCTGGGAAGCCCCGCTTCTCTCACTAAGGATCCCGCAAAGCGGGACCGAAGCAAGTTTTGTGAGTACCATCAAGATCATGGGCATCTGACGTCCGAATGTTACCAGCTCAAGCGTCAGATTGAAGCCCTCATCCAAGATGGAAAGTTGAAGGAGTATGTCCTTAGAACGATCGGGACGGCCGCGGCAAACGGTGAGCGCCCGCGGCAAGAAAGAAAGGGTCCGACAACGGTAACCGTTACGGACCGAGCAGCGAACCAAGAACCGGAGAGCTTACAAATGCACGTCGTGGGCTCAATCATGGGCGGCGCGGAGTTTGGAGACTCGAGCACGCAAAGGAAGAAGTACGTGCGAGAAGTCTCCCAAGGGAAGATAGCGCACTACATCAACCACACTTACGAGGCTCCTCCTCCAGCCCCATTCGAGTCTATGTTCTTCACCAGCCAAGAGGCGGTGCGAGTTCTCCACCCACACAACGACACGATAGTCGTCTCGGCCCCGGTCGCCAACAATCTCGTCCGGAGGATCTTAATCGACAACGGCAGCTCCGCCGACATAATCTTCAAATCGGCGCTGGACAGGATGAAACTATCCGGGATGAGACCGACCCCGATCTCGACCCTACTCTTCGGCTTCTCCGGGGAGAGGGTCATGACGGAAGGCACCATCGACCTCCCGGTCACCTTCGGGACACCGGGAGGGATTGAGGTTACCCACATCGTGTCGTTCCTGGTTGTAGACCAGCCCTCGGCGTACAATATCATCATCGGCCGCCCGACTCTCAATCGGTTGAAGGCGATAACATCTACCTACCACCTGATGATGAAATTCCCGACCGAGAAGGGGATTGCCATAATGTTGGGAGACCAATCAATGGCGATGATGTGCTACATCCAGGGTGTGGATGGTAAGGCAAAGGGGAAAATGGTAAGCACCGTTTTCCAGCTCGGAGACAAGTTCCTATGCAAGATAGAGGAATGGGGCACCTTCGGAGAGTTTGACCAAAGGGACGATGTCGAGCGTCGGAAGGTGGAGACACCGGACAACCTCGTTCCCGTCGTGTTGGACGACGTCAAACCTGACCAAGTAGTCAAGATAGATGCCCAACTCCCATCCGAACTCCAGCTCCATCTCGCAGCCTTCCTCGGCGAGTTCAAAGACGTCTTCGCGTGGACACACGCCGACATGCCGTGGATCGACCCCGAGATAATGGTCCACTGCTTCAACGACGACAAGAGGGTGACCGAACGCGTCCAACCGAGACGGGCGTTCAGTGGGGAGAGGTACCAAGCCATTGGTGAAGAAGTTGACAAACTTCTCGCCGCCAACTTCATCAGGGAGGCGGAACACCCCAAGTGAGTGTCCAATGTCGTCATGGTGAAGAAGCCGAATGGGAAGTGGCGAATTTGCATCGACTACAAGGACCTCAACAAGGCCTGCCCGAAAGACAGCTTCCCTCTCCCAAGAATCGAGCAGCTTGTGGATGCCACGGCGGGCCACGAGTTGCTAAGCTTCATGGACGCCTACTCGGGCTAAAATCAGATCTGCATGCACGAGCCGGATCAAATCAAGACCACCTTTGTTACGAACCGCAGACTTTACTGTTACAAGGTCATGCCCTTTGGCCTCAAAAACGCGGGAGCAACGTATCAAAGGTTGGTGAATCGAATGTTCGCCAATCAAATTAGAAAAATGATGGAGGTCTATGTGGATGACATGGTGGTCAAAAGCCTCAAGGCTCACGACCACGTTCGAGATCTCAGGGAAATGTTCACGATCCTGCGGCGATACAAGATGACTTTTGAGGTTGAGTCCGGAAAATTCCAGGGCCACATGGTGAGCCACCGCGGGATAGAAGCTAACACCGAGAAGATTAAGGCGATCTTAGAGATGAGGTCGCCACAGAAACTCAAAGAAGTACAAAGCTTGACGGAAAAGATCGCCGCCGTAATGCGATTCGTTTCCAAGGCAACCGATAGGTGCCAACCATTTTTCAAGGCGTTGAAGAAGACCGATGGGTTTGCGTGGACGAAGGAATGCGAGGAGGTGTTCCGTGAAATGAAAGCCTACTTCAGCTCCCCCCCGTTCCTCGCAAAACCGAAGGATGGCGAGACCTTGTATGTCTACCTCACGGTTTCCGATAGGGCCGTGAGCGCAGTTCTAATATGCGAAGAAGACAAGGTACAATGGCCGGTTTACTACGTTAGCAAGTCACTCCTCGACGCCGAGACTCGGTACCCGGAAATCGAGAGATTGTCCCTCGCCCTCGTCACGAGCGCGAGAAAGCTCCGACCCTACTTCCAGGCGCACCCAATCGTGGTGCGTACGGGACATCCCATCGGGAAGGCCTTGCAAAAAGGGACCTCCTCTCGAATGGCCATATGGTCCCAAGAGCTGGGCGAGTACAGGGTCGAGTTTCAACCGAGAACCGCCATTAAAGGCCAGGCCCTCGCCGATTTTGTGGCTGAATTCACCAACGCACCTTCAACTGACGAGGGTGACAAAGGCATTGAGAACGAGGAAGACAATGAGAACGACCAAGATGGGTCGTCAAAGAAGAGGACCAATGACCCGATAGGGCCGGTCTGGGACTTGCACGTGGATGGCGCGTCAAACGCTCGGGGGGCTGGCGCCGGCGTTGTGCTCACAAATCCCGATAGGGAAAAACCGAGATACGCCCTGCGGTTCGAGTTCAAGGCTTCCAACAATGAGGCAGAGTACGAGGCTCTGATCGTTGGCTTGAAATTGGCAAACAAGCTAGGCGTCCAAAACCTGCGCATCCACTGTGACTCGCAGTTGATTGTGAACCAGGTCAAGGGCAACTACGCAGCCAAAGAGCCTAACATGATCGCATATCTGTCAAAGACCCAGAAAAATCTGGAGGCCCTGTCGTGGTTCGAGATAGTCCAAGTTCCCCGAGAGGCGAACATTGACGCCGACACCCTGGCACGCCTTGCGTCCGAGATGGATGAGGAGGGGGAAGGTATCGTCCCAATAGAAGTGCTAACTCGACCCTACATCTCGAGAGGCGACGTAGGGGTAGTCGACGAAACTTCGCCCCCCTCATGGATGACGTCGCTCGTAGAGTATCTCAAGCGAGGAGTCGTCCCCGAAGACAAGAAGAGACCAAAAAGCTGAGAAGCTTGGCGCCGAAATATACAATGATGGAAGACAACTTGTTCAAGAGAGGATACTCCATGCCCCTTCTCCGATGCCTGACCGAAGTCGAGGCAAAGAAAGCGCTCCACGAGGTGCACGAAGGGGTGTGCGGAAACCATGTCGCCGGACAATCTTTGGCACTAAAGCTACTAAGACTCGGATATTTTTGGCCCACCTTGAAAAAGGACTCCCACGAATGGGCCAAAAAATGCGACAAATGCCAAAGGTTCGCCCACGTCCCGCTCCAAGCGCTGGCCCCGTTATGTCCAATCATTGTACCTCGACCCTCCGCAAAATGGGGAATCGACCTCATCGGTGAGCTACCTACGGCCCCAAGACAGTACAAGCACGTGATAGTGGCTATCGAGTACTTCACGAAGTGGGTAGAGGCCGAACCGTTAGCAAAGATCACGGAGGCGAACACGACGAGCTTCATCTGGAAGAACATCGTCTGCCGCTTCGGGATCTCCACATCGATTGTGACCGATAATGGAAAGCAATTCGATAATGCGCGCCTCCGAGACGTATGTGAACAACTGGGCATCAGCAAGACCTTCTCCTCTCCCCGCCATCCTCAAGCCAATGGTCAGGTCGAGGCGGTCAACAAGACAATCAAAGAGAACCTGAAGAAGAAGCTGGAAGAAAGAAAGGGGGCTTGGGCCCAGGAGCTTCCCATCCTCTTGTGGGCATACCGAACCACCGCGCGAAACGCGATCGGCGAAACCCATTTCGCTCTCGCGTTCGGCGTCGAGGCCGTGGTACCTGTCAAGACCAAGCTGCCAACCTTGCGCATCGAGGAGTATGAAGAAGCCGCCAACGACGAAGCAATCAGGCTCGAGCTGGACCTCATAGACGAGAAGAGGGCGGACGCACTCTCCTGCCTTGCCGCGCAGAAGAGAAAGGTCGAGAAGTACTACAATTCCAAGATCAACGTGCGGAAGTTCGCCGACGGAAGCCTCGTCCTTAGAAGGGTGTTCCAAAACACCAAGGTGCAGGGAGCGGGAGTTCTGGGCCCCACCTAGGAAGGCCCGTATCGCGTGCGTCGAGCCATTCACAACGTCACGTACGAGCTCGAGAACCTGGAGGGACTCGTGTTCACACACCCGTGGAACGCGGAGCACCTGTGACAATATTACCAATAGAAGCCCGTTCCCGCCTTCTTTATGTTTAATTGCTTTCGTCCTATTTTTCAGTTTTAGCGAAAGACAATTTCGAGTTTCAAATAAGGCCAATGGCCCGAGAATGTAATTTTCAACTATTTTGACATGGTATTTGGATTACATTTCACTTCAAAGCCTTTATCCTATAGTATTATAATTTCTAGTCTCCTCTACGAGTACACAAGAAACTCGGGGGGCTAATGTGGGTAACAGGTACGCATTTTTCGCGCGACGCACTCGCGCGACACCACGTTTCACGCACCGAGAGGTAGCAAAATGTCGACAAGTCAGATCCGTGCACCGAAACTCCGACCCTACACATCCTTCGTGCGACGCCCTCGCACGACTTGACGCTTCACGCACCGAGAGGTAGCAAAATGTCAACAAGTCGGATCCGCGCACCGGACCTCCGACCATGCACATCTTTCGCGCGACGCTCTCACACGATTCAACGCTTCGCACGCCAAAAGGTAGCAAAACGGGGTTGGATCCACGCACCGGACCTCCGACCCCACACATCTTTCGCGCGACGCTCTCGCGTGATTCCATGCCTCGCACGCCGATAGGTAGCGGGGCGTCAACCGATCGCGTCCGCGCACCGGACCATTGATCTTGGCAGCCAAAGCCCAAAACGTGATAAGCGTACCGATGGGTATCGCACTCGCTAGGAATTACGCTCGCCTCGAGCCCGCTCTGGCGCATAACACGCACGCTATTACCGGTCGTTTTCGGGACGCCGGAAATTCAAAAACGATTCAAGGCCGGCCGGGCTTCGCCGGCCGGAAGCCCAACGGGCCCCGGCCCACCAGGCCCGAGGGCCCTGACAGCACCCACGGCCCAGGGGCCACGCGCACCCGCGCCCCCGGCCCAGTGGGCCTTAGCACGCCTGGCCCGCGCGCGCCCTGCGCCCCGGCCGTCCCGGCCCACGCGCGCTCCCACGCTCTCGGCCGTCCCGACCCGCGCGCGCTCCCGTGCCCTGGGCGTCCCGGCCCGCACGCGCTCCCGCGCCCCCCGGGCGTCCCGGTCCGCGCGCGCTCCCGCGCCCCCCGGGCGTCCCGGTCCGCGCGCGCTCCCGCGCCCCCGGCCATCCCGGCCCGCGCGCGTTCCCGCGCCCCGGGCGTCCCGGCCCGCGCACGCCCCAGCGCCCCGACCGAGCGCCTCTGCTGCCTCGGCCGGGTGCTCCTGCTGCCCCAGCCGAGCGCCCCTGCTGCCTCGACCGGGTCCTCCTGTTGCCCTGGCCGAGCGCCCCTGCTGCCTCGGCCGGGTGCTCCTGCTGCCCCGACCGAGCGCCCCTGCTGCCTCGGCCGGGTGCTCCTGCGGCCTCGGCCGAGCCCCCCTGCTGCCTCGGCCGGGTGTCCCTGCCGCCTCGGCCGGGTGCCCCTGCTGCCCCGGCCGAGCATCCTTGCTGCCTCGGCCGAGCGATCCCAACGCCTCGGCCGGGCACGCCTGCTGCCGGACACGCCGCGCCCGGCCAAGTCCCGCGCCCCGCGCCCATCCAGACGACACGCCTCGCGCGCCCTGCTCCCTCCTGGGCTTGATGCCTCGCGCGCCCCGCTCCCGGCCATCCGGTGGGCCTCAAGGGGCCGGCCCAAGGATCTCTCTCCACAACTATAAATACCCCCCCTAGGGGAGGGAAAAACACAACTTTCATTCCAACAACACTTCTATTCTCTTGAGAACTCTCTCTCGTGCTCTTGTGACACTACAAGAGCGGGCGCCCCTCCTCCCTCGGCTCAGAAATACAAGGACCCCCCTCCACGAGAGGGAGCGCATTCCTTTTCTTTGACCCGAGCTTCAGCAGTCCACACTGCTCTCCAGTTTCTTGGCCATTGAGCTAGAACTCCGAGCTACGAGGCAAGCGACCTCTCTAAAGTCTTCACTAGAAGCTACGAGCCGGGTCTTACTCTAAAGCCTTGGATTCTCAAGCCTCCGAGCCCAATATAGCCCTTAACATACAAATTGAACTACGTTCTGACCTGATCCCAACTAAAGGGTACGTAGGCAGCCAACCTTTGGCACGGTGACACCCCCCAAAACACACCTCAGGGTCTGGAGGTGTATTATAAATACCCGAGACTCCTTCTTCCTTACCCGAGTTTCAAATCTGTCTGCATTTCTCCCTCTCTCTCAATCTCACTCTCTCTCTCTCCGACCAGCCTCCACTCGGCCTTTCTCCGGCAACTTGCGTCCCCTCCGCCGTGAATCTCGCCGTCCTCCAAGGTACGCCTATCTCTCTCTCTCTCTCTCTCACCCTTTCTCTGTCAATCTCACTCTGTCTCTCTCTGACCAGGCCCGACCCACCCGACCTCATTCGAAGCCCTCGAAGACCGAAATCCACGAACATCCGTCGAGAAAGTCATCTCGTAAGCCAAGCTCTGATTCTCCGCGCTGAACTCAAGCCTGGTTGGCGAAACAACGACCCGAACATCCTCCGGTGAAATAGTCCTCACCTCGTACACCACTCCGGCCTCGCTCCCCACGTTCTTCACCACCCTCCGGTACTTCACCACCTCGTTCCCGTCCTCGAACACCACCGAGAACAACGGGTAGTTCAGATCCCTGACAAAGCCCCGACTCCGTTCGCACACGCGTTCGTCCTCTCTCGGACGAAAACCGAGTCTCCTCCGATAGCCCCCTGCGAGGCACCTTGGGGAACGGCAGCCACCACTTGTCCCGTTGAACTTCGAGCCCCCCAAATCCGTCTAGCTTCTGCAGGTCGGAGCGCCGCCGCGGGACCATCACCTCGAACACCCCTCCGCCGGACAGCTCAACAGCCACTCCCTCGGCCTAGCCCCCGGCCCATCCTCGGCCCAGCCTTCGGCCCTGCCCGACGTTTTCTTGGTGATTACATTACCCTAAAACTAGTCACATAGACACTCGTTTTCTTGGTGACTAACACAAATTAGGCAAAATGATGACCAAAACTGAATGGAAATAATTTTGTATTGACTTGAAATATTGTAGATTTCAATAGAATATCCAGTAATAGATTTTAGCATGTTTGTGACATTTGGTTGTGACTTGTGAGCATTCTTATTAATTTATTTCACGATGTATGTTGCCGCAACTCGTCCCCGACTTGCTGCAGCCCGTCCCCGACCTCGCCGCAGCTTGGTCACTCGCAGCCCCGCGTCATATCTCGTTGCCTCGTCGTCGCCTCGGAAAAAGGTTAGTTATTTGTAATTAGTAATATTTTTAGATTATTTCATATAGATTAATTAGTAATATATATATATATATATATATATATATATATATATATATATGAAAATATAACTTTGATTAGATGTTAACACGTTTAATTAATTAATTAATTAGTAACATGTTTAGTTAGATTAATTAGTAATATATATGAAAATAGTAACATGTTAGATTATATGATAATATAACTTTGATGAAAATAGTAACATATAGTAATTGTCAAATTTTTTTTAATAATATGTAACATGTTAGATTAGATTAATTAAGTTAAAAGTAATATATTAAATTAATTAGTAACATGTTTAGTATAATTTAATGTAATTGTAACATGATTTGTTTAAGTTGATTGCAATTTGTTGAAAATTTGGTTAATTAATTAATTTAATACTTTTTTAGTTAGATTAATTAGTAATATACATGAATATATTTTAAAATGAATTAGTAACATGTTAAATTTAATTTAAACTTATTGAAAATTTATTGCAATGGAGCTACGGAGGTTCAATTTAGTATTTACTATGTTAATAGGATAGTCTTGGTTGGTTATATATGTGTTTTTTTTTTTAAATTGCAGATTTTGGTTAGTCAATATTTTAGGGGAAACTCTGCCGAATTTTCGGTAGAATAAAACGTATTTGTCAAGAAAATTAACTCTTTTGATAATATATTTTAACGAATAAACTAATTTGTCGAAATTGGTTAACTCGTTAATGAAATCAGTAGTGAATATGTATATATTAACGAATTCTAACCATTTTTCAAAATTAATACATGTCATTCACAATTTCTCTTTCATTCTTACAAATTCGCTCTCGAATCTTTCAAATATTGACGATCCACTCTCAATTTCCTAACAATTCATCACTCTCAATTTCATAATAATTCACTCTGAATTTCAAATATTAACGATTCACTCTCAATTTTACCTCTCAATTTCCTAATAATTCACTCTTACAAAATGAATTCTAACGATTCATTTTTATCTCCCAATTTCCCGTCTCATTCAGAAGAATGTCAAATCCAAGTAGGGACTGGATTACCGAGAACAATCGGTTGAGTTTGCAATATAAAACAGGGGTTAACGAGTTTATCCGCGTTGCAAGCAAACTCCCGAACGAAAACGGTCATTATCGTTGTCCTTGTAAGTCTTGCAATAACGTGAGATGTCTGGACATCGGGGTCGTAAAGAATCACCTTTCGAACAAGGGGTTTACCCCGGGATACACTGAATGGTATCATCACGGCGAACGGCGAATGGTGCAACGAGTTCGTATACCGCCAAAGAGAGGTTTACAGAAGAGCCGTTTATACTCGCGACTCAAGCGAAGCAAGTGTTTTACATCCAAGATCTCGTTAAGGGTCGCGAATGGGAAATCGTTCAGGAATGCAATCAACGGGGGATATGGGACATTCTTGAAGTTGATCCGACCACTTCAGCATCGATTCCATTGACAATAGAATTGTCAAATATCGACCGTCTTAATCATCGACACGAAACCGCTACGACCGAGCTTGTTACTGTTGTTGAAGATGATGAAGAAGTGGATGAAGAAGATGAGACATACGCCGTTTTTTAGGAAGACGATGTTGATGTCGATACTAACATTACATCGAGTGACAATGATGAATGACTAACACCATGTAATAACCATAGTCGTCGAATACTAATTACATATTTATTAAAAATACTAACTACAATTCATTTTGCAGGATGTCTACTTCAGGTCAGGACCCATCAGGAGGAGAGCGTGACCCCCCGCAGATGCCGAGGAAGAAACGGGGACCAACGACTGGCATCGTTTATGCGAGAGCTCGTGTTGGGACCCCTGGAGCGAACAGAGTTCGCTACGATCAGACTGCGCAGGCGTTCTACCAAGACGTCAAGGAGCAAAATCCGTTGATCGGGACGTTCCAAAACCGATTAGGAAACCTGATCAAGAGTACCATTCCAGTCGACCTCCCAGACTGGAATCATGTGCCTGCGCAGAGTGTGGCGGCTCTTATGAACTCGATTCATAACGAGTATAACTTCGTTTATGAACATCCCGAGAGTGGCGAGCTTGTGCCTGTAGATCCTATTCGCAACGAGATTGATATGGCTATCATTCGCGATGCGAAGAGGATGCGCCGTGGCCAGAAGTCGAGGTTGTCGCAGCTCTTCTTCAAGACATTTTGCAGGAGGATCTCGCTAAAAATGAAACTCCCGAAGGCTACAACAAGGAAGCCTGGTTGAAAGCAATAGAGATGTTCGACTCGCCGGAGCATAAGGTATGAGTTGAACTTCCGATGGTTATTCGAATTTCTTAAAATTAAACTTAACGAATTTATGTCTTGCAGGCGAAATCTCTCCGCAACCGGGAAAATTCGAAGATGAAGAAGACGAAGGCGAGACAAGGGTCGCTTAGTTTTTTTGGTCATCGCTCGAGGAACGTAAGTCTCTTAATATTAATATGCAATATATATGTGATTCATATTTTAATGTTGAAAAATTACAGCGAATGGAAGATGGGAGTATAGGCTCGGCTTTAGCGATATGCTCAGAAAAACACCATGACGCTAAGGGATCGTGGACGACGGACTTCGCGAAGACGCAATACGTAAGTTAATTTATTTTTATTTACTATATTTAATTACTTTATTTCTTCTTATCTGATAAGTTTTTGTGGTTTTATTTTGAAGGATCAAGTCACCGCCCAGACGATAGATATTTTGCGGCAAGCGGCGGAGCAAAACGTCGTGATCTCCCAAGAAGATGCAGAGATGTACGCGATGCGCAAAGTTTAGGGAGTACGCAGAGACTGGGAAGTCGGTTTAGGGCCTTCGATGCCAAGGTCATCGTTGGGTGTTGCCCAAATGCTAGATGGAGGCTCGTCAAGTTCGTCATCTCAGACCGATCCATTGGTTGCCGAGATGCGAGCTCAGATGGATGCCCAACAAGCCGAGCTGCAGGAGATGCGGCAACAAATCGCCTTCCTCAGCCAGATGCACAACCAGCCTCCCACGACTCCCCAACCTCCGCATGCACGGCAACCAGGTGGGACTGATCAGCAGATGCCAGGTTCCACGCCGGGTTCTACGCCTGGTTCTATGGATTTCTTGCGAGACCGTCCTTACGGAAGCGGCGGAGCGAGCGGCAGCGCGTCAGGCAGCGGTGGACGAGGACGTGGAAGCGGTTCCCAAAGTTCTGGCAACTTATTCGGTAGAGGGAATTCTACTATCGATAAGTTTTATAGGAAAAAAA
This sequence comes from Urtica dioica subsp. dioica, assembly GCF_054948205.1. Classification (NCBI taxonomy): domain Eukaryota; kingdom Viridiplantae; phylum Streptophyta; class Magnoliopsida; order Rosales; family Urticaceae; genus Urtica; species Urtica dioica. The sequence continues at coordinate 7,427,936 of NC_142765.1, read as the reverse complement.
AATTAGGAATTCATTTTTTTCGCTTTTTTGGAAAGAATTTGTAATTAATTTAGAATTTTATTTTCAGAATATTATTTCTACTTAATTTAGAATTTTGTTAATTAATTTTTATTTAATTTTAAATGAATTTTGATTTAGTTTTTTAATTTTGTATTTTTTTTTAATTTAAAAACCATATTCGGTGCGACAATGTCGTACCGAATAATATGGCGAGAATGGCATTAGGTGCGACTTTGTCGCACCGAATATGAATTTGATGGAATCGATCTAGGGTTTGAGAAAATAATTAACGATTCGGTAAGCGGCGGAATTTTAGACAGTTTTTACTAACCTAGACAAGTGCAAGTACATGTAATTAAAAACCAATATGAGCTAGAGTTTCAGACTGCCGCGCACCTCGGAGTAAAATCGCCATATCTGGCGGCTCCGATGTCCTTTTGAGCCAAAACCGGTGGCATTGGACTGAGGACAGACAGAGCTTTAATTTGATTCAAGAATCATTAAATTTAGATTTCTGACCAGAGAGTTATGCCACTTTTAATGCGGGTTTACTCTAGCTCGAAGAAAAAGAAATAATTAAAGCTTGGTCCTTTTTAGGTGCGAAAAAGAATCGAGTGTAACGGAACATTTTAAGATGTTGTTTAAAGCTTTTATTTGTGTTTTATTAGCAGGGTAATAACATAGAATAAAAGAAATAACAACATGCATAAAACGATTCAAGTAAAAAAAGAAACTAGCAAGATATCAAAACTAGTCACAAAATTTTACTCGAAATTTCTCAAACCTTTAAAACACGTTTTTCAATATAAAAAATTAAAAACTTTTAGAACTGATTCTAATGTGTTTTAAAAACATCCCAAACTCATAGAAAAACAACATGCTTTTTAATTTAAAGACAAGAGCATTAAATTAAAAAAAAATCTAAGATTACAATTCTAACTTGTCACAAAATTAGTAAACTTTCGAAAACGATTTTCAAGCTCATAATTTTAAAAACATGTACATGCTAATCTTTGACCATAGCTCTGATACCATTTGATGGAATCGATCTAGGGTTTGAGAAAATAATTAACGCTTCGGTAAGCGGCGGAATTTTAAAAATTTTCTTTTACAAGTAAAACAGTTTTTACTAACCTAGACAAGTGCAAGTACATGTAATTAAAAACCAATATGAGCTAGAAGTTTACTAACCTTTCTTGAAGCTTGAACTTTGAAGAAGCTTGTGGAAAGTTTGCAACGCTCGTCTCCCCTCGCAGCACGTCTCTCTTCCTTTTCTCGGCACCTCGAGCAACCACGAAAGTTTCTATCACTAAATCACTCGAAAAGAAGGAATCAGTGAGTGGGCACTTTTAAACACTACGACTTAAGAACGAGTCTTGAAGTCGCAGAGCTAAACACTAGGTCGAGTGAGGACCTAGGTGCCAAAACAAGAAAAATCGAAAATAAACTAGAAAGAGAGAGGGAGAGGAGTTCGGCCAACAATGTCTAGAGAGAGAGTCTCTCAATCTCTAACTTATGTTGAATGAATAGAATGAGAGGAATGAGGGTCCTATTTATAGGAGAAGGGTTGGCCTTGGAAAGAAGTAGTTTCCTCTTATTTTCCAAGCCTTTATGAGCAATCCCTTATTGCCCAATTCTCCATAATGGGCACCTATCTCATGCACATCCCCAAGGGATTAGTTTCCTCTTTTATTCCATGCCGTTGACTCTCTCTTGGCCGAAATTCTACTTTCCTCATAGAGGAAATTTGTTTCCTCTTTTTCTTTTGGCAAGTATCTACATACATTTATGCACAAAATAAACTCTCTTTCCTTGGGTATTATGGGCGCCTATTCTCATCTAGAAGGAGCTTCTAGAAGCTTCTTCATTTGTTCATGACAACATGAGAAAAGCCCATTAAGAATTTTCAATAAAATTCTTATGAAATGAAATTAATTCACAAGGCCCAATAATCAAGTTATGGCCGAGTGACATTAAGTCATCAAATGAACTTGTCAAAAAATTTATTGACATTCATTTCATCATATGTCTCAAAAGACAAAAATACCCTTTTGACTATTTTCGTTCTTGTTTTGACTTAGCTTCCAGTTTAACTATTCCTATCGATGTGATTCGTGACAGTGACCTCATGGACCCAAATGAACAAAGCTTGAACTAAACACTTGGACTCAAAAGTTCACAAACCTTTTCCAAGTTTAGCTTAATGCCAACTGACTCCACTAAAGAGCTGACACTGAAAATCTCTCGGTTCAAATGAATTTATTTTCTACTCAAGAATTCGACCTAATTATGATGAGCGGATCCACTGAATATTATCTATGTTTACCCTTCATGAATGTCATCAGCTAGTCGGGATTTACTAAATTACCATTTTACCCTTCTAGCTGTTATTTCCTCAACTCCTTTGTCGCTTGTGAATAAGTTAGAAACAATGTATTGACGAGGAGCTAACAAGTCACATTGTTTCATCCAAAAGAGTCAGGACTCAATTTGGACACTGGCCAGTTCATTTATTCACACTCCAAGGAACAAAGCATGAGGTGACATACATTGCATTTCAGCAATCTTGTACATGAATTCCATATCTATGAGAACTTCACAAGTTACTCATGACAGACTCACAACTTAGTACTTCACCAATAGGCCTTGTTCGGAATCACATAGTGAGTCCGAACTTTGACTTTCTCAAATGAGAATACTAAGGTGTGAAATGGCATGTCTCATTTCAGGATTAAGGTAAGCATGATGCAATTCATACATAGTGACTTCGAGACATAAGAGGTTAAATGGTTTGTTCTTATATTGTCTCTAGAAGTGCACTGGTCAATTCAGTACCTTCGGAAGATACCTAGAAGAACTATAGAGTCCCCAACTCTCAATGCCTCATAACCAGACATCATAGATTCTTCTAACAATCATATTGAGGTCAATAGTCCTTTGACCCTAAGATTGCGAATATATCGTTTTAAGCAAACTACGAAGAGTTTGTTCATGCAAATCTACATTTGTCTCTTCATAAGTTGTTAAGTTTGTTTATGGACTAAAAGACTAAGGTTTTATCATAAAGCTTCAAACAAAGAAGATTGAATGAACGTTTCAACTTTTTATTAATGAATAAACAATTACAAGCAAGAGTCTTCGTAAGACTATATGACATCAAATGTACATAAATAGACACTACTACTCTTCTTGTGGGCACCATTGACAACAAACTCCCACTTGACTCAAAGAAGATGTGAGTAGTCCTACATGCCTAATCCCTCTCGAAGTTGGTCGAAGACCATGTTCGCTAGGGCCTTGGTGAATGGATCTTCCAGAGATCTACTTCACCTCCACGTCTCCGCGTTGCGCGATCTCTCGAATCAAATGGTATTTCCTCTCAATATGTTTAGAGCGCTTATGGCTTCTAGGTTCCTTTGAGTTAGCGACAGCCCCACTATTATCACAATAAAGGGTCATGGGCTCGTCGACGTTTGGAACAATTTCCAAATACTTAAGGAATTTTCTAAGCCATACAGCCTCTTTGGATGCTTCACAAGCAGCCACATATTCTGCTTCCATTGTGGAGTCAGCAATGCAAGATTGCTTAATACTTCTCCACACAACAGCTCCACCATTAAGGATGAACACAGATCCCGAAGTGGATTTCCTGGAATCCTTATCCGCTTGAAAATCGGAGTCGGTATATCCCGTCATAGTCAGGTCAGTACCTAAGTATGTAAGCATCAAGTTCCTAGTTCTTTGAAGATACTTAAGAACATGCTTAACAGCAATCCAGTGCTCGGGTCCAGGGTTGGATTGGAAACGGCTAACTACGCCAATGGCCAAACAGATGTCAGGTCTAGTGCAAAGCATAGCATACATGAGGCTTCCTACGGCAGAGGCGTAAGGAATTTTCCTCATGTCTTCAATCTCTTGTGCAGTCTTGGGAGACTGGTCCTTAGAGAGTGAAAACTCCATGCCTAAAGGGTGTTTGGCCCTTCTTGGAGTCTTGCATCGAGAAGCGATCCATCACCTTATCAATATAAGATGCTTGAGAGAGCGACAGGGTCCGGTTTTTCCTATCTCGAAAGATTTAGATTCCCAGAATGTATGCGGCTTCTCCTAGATCCTTCATATCGAATTGCTTTGCCAGCCAAACCTTAACCTTAGATAACTTACCCACGTCATTACCAATGAGTAGTATATCATCGACATATAGTACCAGAAACACAACCTTGCCTTCGTGTATTAACTTGTAAACACAAGGCTCATCTATTGACTGTTCAAAGCCAAAGCTCTTTACAGTTTCATCGAATCTAATATTCCATGACCTAGATGCTTGCTTTAGTCCATAAATGGATTTAAGCAACTCACAAACCTTGGTCTCTTGACCTTTATCCACGAAACCGTCTGGTTGAGCCATGTAAATGTGCTCGTCAAGATTGCCATTCAGAAAGGCTATCTTGACATCCATTTGCCAGATCTCATAGTCGAGAGCTGCAGCTATGGATAGGAGTATGCGGATGGATCTAAGCATCGCGACTGGCGAGAAGGTTTCTTCATAGTCAATCCCTTCTTGTTGGGTATAACCCTTTGCCACAAGTCGTGCTTTGAACGTCTCGACGTTCCCATCAGGACCCCTTTTTCTTCTTGTATATCCACTTACACCCTACGGGTTTAATCCCTTCAGGAAGGTCTACAAGTTTCCAGACATTGTTGACATACATCGAGTGCATTTCAACTTTCATGGCGTCAAGCCAAAGGTTTGATTCAGAACAAGCCATCGCTTGGCTATAGGAAACAGGGTCATCCATGTCGGAGACGGCTACAAGAGAGTCTCCATAAGACATGTACCTGTCAGGCTTTTGAGTAGCCCTCCCACTACGTCTAAGTACTACTTGACGAGATTCTGATGAGTTAGGTTGTGTTTCAGTTGGGGTAAGAACAGTTCTTACAGATGAGGTAGAAGCTTCCTCACCCAACTTATCTTCAAGCACAATTTTGCTTCTAGGTTTCGCATCCTTCATGAAGTCCTCGTCAAGGAAACGAGCATTCGTGCTAACGAAAGTCTTATCGTCCCCGGGACTATAGAAAATGAAACCTTTGGTTTCCTTTGGATATCCCACAAACAGGCACAATTCTGACCTACTAGCCAACTTGCTAGTCTTTTGCCTTAGCACATGTGCAGGGCAACCCCAAATTCGGATGTGGCCCAAACTTACTTTACGGCCAGTCCATCTTTCATAAGGAGTACCAGGTACCGTTTTAGACGGAACTTGGTTCAGAATGTAAGCGGCTGTTTCGAGGGCATATCCCCAAAAGGAAAGCGGGAGTGATGAGTAACTCATCATCGATCTAACCATCTCCATAAGAGTTCGGTTTCTTCTCTCTGACACTCCGTTTTGTTGAGGTGTGCCAGGTGCGGTAAGCTGAGAAGCAATACCTTCTTCTTTAAGAAAGTCATCGAACTCTCCAGACATATACTCACCACCTCGATCAGATCGAAGGGTTTTGATCACTTTGTCAGTTTGCTTTAAAACTAAAGCCCTAAAGACCTTAAATACGTTAAAGGTCTCGGATTTGTGTTTGAGCAAATAGACAAACCCATATCGTGAGTAATCATCAGTGAAGGTAACGAAGTATTCGTATCCTCCACGTGCCTGTTGGCTGAGCGGACCACATACATCAGAATGTATTAGTTCCAGTAACTCAGTGGCTCTTCGACCTTTATCAGAGAAAGGTCGCTTAGTCATTTTTCCTTCTATGCAGGATTCACAAATAGGTAGTGAACCTATTGCAGAGGCTTGGAGTGGACCATCCATCACAAGTCTCTTAATCCTATCTAGACTGATATGACCAAGTCTTAAGTGCCAGAGATATGTTGATTTTGTTAGATCGGAGGATTCAGAAAGTTTGATCCTCTTTGCCTCCCTAATTAGATCGTTATCTATTTCGGTGTCTAAAAGAGAAGGTTGAGTGGGATAGATGTAGAAAAGAGCATTCTTCATACATGCATCAGTGACAAAAGAATTATCAAGAAATGAAATACGAATTCCATTCTGAATGAACTTTAAACAATAATCTTGCTCGAGAAGACGAGCAACGGATATTAAGTTCTTCCCAAAGGTAGGAACAAAATAAACATTATTCAAGTTTAAAGTGCGGTCTTCAAAAGACAGCGTCACGGATCCCACAGCCTTTGCAGACACCAGGCTCCCATCACCCCATTTGAAACAGAACTCGCCTTCCTCTAAGCTTTTGGTTTTCTTGAAACCATTCAAGGAACAACAAATATGGTTAGTAGCAGCGGAGTCAAGAATCCACGTTGATACATTATCAGCTACTAAGCATGCTTTGGTAACTAGTACAATACTATGTTCCTTTGCTTTGAGATTGGAAGGACAGTTCTTTTTATCGGCCTTGCGAGGTCTCTTCTTAGTTCCAGAGGCGGAGGCTCTTTGCTCAATAGCATGTGCCTCTCCTTGATTCCTCTTTCTCTTAGTGAGACCTTCAGCAGTGTGAAATCCCTTCATAAGCTTGGTAACAGTGTACTCTAGCTTGTTTATGAAGTAGTTCATCTTGGAGGTATCAAGAGATGCGGGGAGAGTTTCTAAGATCACATCTATGATATTCTTCCCATCAATCTCAGATCCTAGGATTTCCATTTTATTCAGAAAACTAATGATCAGTATCATGAAGTCTCCAACAGGAGTCCTAGCCCGCATATGACAGTTCATAAACTGTCGGACTGCTTGTAGCCTTGTTTGACGCCTTTGCCCTCCAAACATCTCAAGGAGATTGTAGAGCATGTCAGCGGCAGTCTCGGTGTCACGATGTTGCTCTTTCAGCATATTGTTCATAGATGCCAAGATATAGCACCTCACAATCTCATCGGATCGAAACCTGGCCGCTAAAGCATCATTGTCCTCTTGAGTTTAATCATCATTCGTCAGAGGAAGACACGGGGTGGTGAGTACCCATTTGTTCTTGTTAACGGTAGGTATTATGTCGAGGTTACGTTTCGAATCTACGTAGTTTTCGTTTTCGAGTTTGATCGAGGAAAGAAAGGTTGAGAGATGGTTGAGAGACGTATTGCCTATATAAGTTGAAACAAGTTTATGATTAGTCTTTGGTTTAGGATTTAAGTTTTATTAAGACTTTTATAAAATCCAAAGGTGTTATAAACCAAACGATAATTTACTCCCTCAAGAGAAGGCCGCAAAAAATCTCCTTTTATAAGTAAATGACACATCAATTAATCTTTCAAAAATCAAAACTTTTAATCTTACACATCATGTTTATAATCATATGAAAAACATTTTTTCTCAAGAAAATTTTCTCATTAGAGTTCTATAACTCATGGTAGTGGGGTTTGAAAATCCGGACTTCTAAAAAAAACTAGAGTTTCAGACAGCCGCGCACCTCGGAGTAAAATCGCCATATCTGGCGGCTCCGATGTGCTTTTGAGCCGAAACCGGTGGCATTGGACAGAGGACAGACAGAGCTTTAATTTGATTCAAGAATCATTAAATTTAGATTTCTGACCAGAGAGTTATGCCACTTTTAATGCGGGTTTACTCTAGCTCGAAGAAAAAGAAATAATTAAAGCTTGGTCCTTTTTAGGTGCGAAAAAGAATCGAGTGTAACGGAACATTTTAAGATATTGTTTAAAGCTTTTATTTGTGTTTTATTAGCAGGGTAATAACATAGAATAAAAGAAATAACAACATGCATAAAACGATTCAAGTAAAAAAAGAAACTAGCAAGATATCAAAACTAGTCACAAAATTTTACTCGAAATTTCTCAAACCTTTAAAACACGTTTTTCAATATAAAAAATTAAAAACTTTTAGAACTGATTCTAATGTGTTTTAAAAACATCCCAAACTCATAGAAAAACAACATGCTTTTTAATTTAAAGACAAGAGCATTAAATTAAAAAAAAATCTAAGATTACAATTCTAACTTGTCACAAAATTAGTAAACTTTCGAAAACGATTTTCAAGCTCATAATTTTAAAAACATGTACATGCTAATCTTTGACCATAGCTCTGATACCATTTGATGGAATCGATCTAGGGTTTGAGAAAATAATTAACGCTTCGGTAAGCGGCGGAATTTTAAAAATTTTCTTTTACAAGTAAAACAGTTTTTACTAACCTAGACAAGTGCAAGTACATGTAATTAAAAACCAATATGAGCTAGAAGTTTACTAACCTTTCTTGAAGCTTGAACTTTGAAGAAGCTTGTGGAAAGTTTGCAACGCTCGTCTCCCCTCGCAGCACGTCTCTCTTCATTTTCTCGGCACCTCGAGCAACCACGAAAGTTTCTATCACTAAATCACTCGAAAAGAAGGAATCAGTGAGTGGGCACTTTTAAACACTACGACTTAAGAACGAGTCTTGAAGTCGCAGAGCTAAACACTAGGTCGAGTGAGGACCTAGGTGCCAAAACAAGAAAAATCGAAAATAAACTAGAAAGAGAGAGGGAGAGGAGTTCGGCCAACAATGTCTAGAGAGAGAGTCTCTCAATCTCTAACTTATGTTGAATGAATAGAATGAGAGGAATGAGGGTCCTATTTATAGGAGAAGGGTTGGCCTTGGAAAGAAGTAGTTTCCTCTTATTTTCCAAGCCTTTATGAGCAATCCCTTATTGCCCAATTCTCCATAATGGGCACCTATCTCATGCACATCCCCAAGGGATTAGTTTCCTCTTATTCCATGCCGTTGACTCTCTCTTGGCCGAAATTCTACTTTCCTCATAGAGGAAATTTGTTTCCTCTTTTTCTTTTGGCAAGTATCTACATACATTTATGCACAAAATAAACTCTCTTTCCTTGGGTATTATGGGCGCCTATTCTCATCTAGAAGGAGCTTCTAGAAGCTTCTTCATTTGTTCATGACAACATGAGAAAAGCCCATTAAGAATTTTCAATAAAATTCTTATGAAATGAAATTAATTCACAAGGCCCAATAATCAAGTTATGGCCGAGTGACATTAAGTCATCAAATGAACTTGTCAAAAAATTTATTGACATTCATTTCATCATATGTCTCAAAAGACAAAAATACCCTTTTGACTATTTTCGTTCTTGTTTTGACTTAGCTTCCAGTTTAACTATTCCTATCGATGTGATTCGTGACAGTGACCTCATGGACCCAAATGAACAAAGCTTGAGCTAAACACTTGGACTCAAAAGTTCACAAACCTTTTCCAAGTTTAGCTTAATGCCAACTGACTCCACTAAAGAGCTGACATTGAAAATCTCTCGGTTCAAATGAATTTATTTTCTACTCAAGAATTCGACCTAATTATGATGAGCGGATCCACTGAATATTATCTATGTTTACCCTTCATGAATGTCATCAGCTAGTCGGGATTTACTAAATTACCATTTTACCCTTCTAGCTGTTATTTCCTCAACTCCTTTGTCGCTTGTGAATAAGTTAGAAACAATGTATTGACGAGGAGCTAACAAGTCACATTGTTTCATCCAAAAGAGTCAGGACTCAATTTGGACACTGGCCAGTTCATTTATTCACACTCCAAGGAACAAAGCATGAGGTGACATACATTGCATTTCAGCAATCTTGTACATGAATTCCATATCTATGAGAACTTCACAAAGTTACTCATGACAGACTCACAACTTAGTACTTCACCAATAGGCCTTGTTCGGAATCACATAGTGAGTCCGAACTTTGACTTTCTCAAATGAGAATACTAAGGTGTGAAATGGCATGTCTCATTTCAGGATTAAGGTAAGCATGATGCAATTCATACATAGTGAGTTCAAGACATAAGAGGTTAAATGGTTTGTTCTTATATTGTCTCTAGAAGTGCACTGGTCAATTCAGTACCTTCGGAAGATACCTAGAAGAACTATAGAGTCCCCAACTCTCAATGCCTCATAACCAGACATCATAGATTCTTCTAACAATCATACTGAGGTCAATAGTCCTTTGACCCTAAGATTGCGAATATATCGTTTTAAGCAAACTACGAAGAGTTTGTTCATGCAAATCTACATTTGTCTCTTCGTAAGTTGTTAAGTTTGTTTATGGACTAAAAGACTAAGGTTTTATCATAAAGCTTCAAACAAAGAAGATTGAATGAACGTTTCAACTTTTTATTAATGAATAAGCAATTACAAGCAAGAGTCTTCGTAAGACTATATGACATCAAATGTACATAAATAGACACTACTACTCTTCTTGTGGGCACCATTGACAACAGAATTTACCCGCCAATGTTATTAAATTCGGCATGAAAATAGCTTGGGCTGTAGGTGCGACATGTCGCACCGAATACCTTCTGTTAATAAACTTTTAGGTGCGACATTTGAAGCTTTAAGTGCGACATTCGTCGCACCGGATAACGTTTTTTGTCCTAGTGTAACATGATCGCCTACTTGGCAAAGACAAATGCCAAGCTAGATGCCTTCTCCTGGTTCGAGATCATCCAGATCCCACGAGAAGAGAACTCCGAGGCTGACGCCCTAGCTCGCCTCGGATCCGGTATCACCGAAGACGGGTTGGGAACTATCCCAATCGCGACCATCCATCTCACTTGACGAGGTTGGGACGATTGAGAGCGCCGCTCATCCAACTTGGATGACCCCGCTTACGGACTTCTTGCGAAGAGGGGTACTTCCCGAAGACCGCAGAGAAGCCGAAAGGCTGAAAGCCCTCGCATCCAAATACGTGTTGAGAGGCGAAGCCTTATACAAGCACGGGTATTCAACCCCGCTGCTCCGATGTCTCAACAGCGTCGAGTCGACCAAGGTCCTCCGCGAAATCCAGGAAGGCCTCTGCGGGAACCACGCCGCTGGGAGGTCCCTTGCGCTCAAAGCGCTTCGACAAGGCTATTTTTGGCCAACGATGAAAAAAGACGCCTACGACTGCGCAAGAAAGTGCGACAAGTGTCAACGTTTCTCCAACGTTCCACGACAGCCGCCATCTCCCCTGAGTAGCATCGTTGTTCCACGCCCCTTCGCAAAATGGGGCGTAGACATTATCAGCAAGCTTCCCAAAGCCCCGAGGCAATACGAATACGCCATCGTCGCTATTGACTACTTCACTAAGTGGGCGAAGCCGAGCCTCTGGTCAGGATCACCGAGGCCAACACTACAAACTTCATCTGGAAGTCCATAATATGCCGCCACAGCATCCCCGCGTCGATCGTGACCGATGACGGTGCGCAGTTCGACAACGCGAGGGTTAGAGAAATCTGCGCCCAACTAGGGATAAGCAAGACATTCTCATCCCCGCGACATCCACAGGCTGATGGCCAAGTGGAAGCCGTCAACAAGACGATTAAAAGCAACCTCAAGAAAAAGCTCGAAGCCAAAAAAGGCGCCTGGGCTGAGGAACTGCCTTTTATCCTATGGACCTATCGAACGACCGTTCGGAACGCCACCGGCGAAACCCCCTTCTCCCTAGCTTTTGGGATTGAAGCGGTGGTCCCCGTGGAAATGGAAGTCCCCACCTACCGGGTCGACACTTTCAACGAGAAAGAAAATGATGAAGCCATGCGCCTCGATCTGGATCTAATTGACGAGAAAAGATCCGAGGCCCTCACCAGACTCGCTGCACAAAAGTGAAAGGTTGAGAGGTACTACAACGCCAAAGTCAAAAGGCGGATCTTCGCCGTCGGCAGCCTTGTACTCAGACGCGTGTTCCAGAACACCCAAGTGCAAGGCGCCGGGGTCCTGGGCCCAAATTGGGAAGGACCATATAGAGTTCGACAAGTAATACACGACGGAACCTACTACATCGAACACACGGACGGAACTCCAATCCGGCACCCGTGGAACGCCGAGCACTTGAGGCAGTACCACCAGTGACCAAGTCCCCCCCCATTGCTCTGATTTCCCTTATTCAATAAGGCCTACGTGCCACTGTTTGAGGATGTTCCCTGTTAGCAAAAATTTAATAAAAAATAAAGTTTGCGGTCTTTCTACCCACTTTATCAAAGTTTTTATTCATCATGGCACGACCTGTAAACTAAAAACTTGGGGGGCTATGGGTCCTGAGACGTACACTCGAGAAATTACGGCATAAAAAAAAACCTTAAGCCCCCCCACTCATGGGATACAGAGGCTTAAGAAGCTCGAACCCCGACGGCTCATCAAGCATACGGGTCCGAGGAAAGATGTCGGCCTAACCCGACGCAACACATACGCTCGGTCGCTCAACAGCACGAGCTCAAAGACGCCGGACCAGCCTGGCGTAACACATAAAGTTTGGTCGCTCAACAGCACGAACACTTTTACCCAGGCCTAAGTCCCCCACGGGGATACAGACTTAGGAAGCTCGAACCCCGATGGCCCTTCGTGCATACGGGTTCGGGTAAAACGTCGGCATTCCCGGCGTGCCATAAGACGCGTAAAGGCGCAGGTGAAAGACGTCTCCCGGGACGCATGTAGGACGCGTAAAGGCGCTGCCTCAAACCCTAAAAAGGCCAAATTTGAGCCAAACAAATGTTCGCTAGCCTCAGGGCACGAACACCAAAGATGCCGGCCTAACCCGGCGCAATAAGGTTTGAGTAAAAGACGTCGGCCTAACCCGGCGCACCCGCGTTCGCTTGCTACAGGGCAAGCGGGCCCAAAAGACGTCGGCCTAACCCGACGCACCCGTGTTCGCTTGCTCCAGGGCAAGCGGGCCCAAAAGACGTCGGCCTAACCCGACGCACTCGCGTTCGCTTGCTCCAGGGCAAGCGGGCCCAAAAGACGTCGGCCTAATCCGACGCACCCGCGTTCGCTTGCTCTAGGGCAAGCGAGCCCAAAAGACGTCGGCCTAACCCGACGCACCCGCGTTCGCTTGCTCCAGGGCAAGCGGGCCCAAAAGACGTCGGCCTAACCCGACGCACCCGCGTTCGCTTGCTCCAGGGCAAGCGAGCCCAAAAGACGTCGGCCTAACCCGACGCACCCGCGTTCGCTTGCTCCAGGGCACGAACCCAAAAAGACGTTGGCATAACCCGACGCAAAACGCGTTCGCTTGCTCCAGGGCACGAACCCAAAAAGACGTCGGCCTAACCCGACTCGAAGCGTGTTCGCTTGCTCCAGGGCACGAACCCAAAAGACGTCGGCCTAACTCAATGCAAACAGCGATCGGTCGCTCAACAGCACGAGCTCCAAAGACGCCGGCCTAACCCGGCGCAATCCACGTTCAGACGCTCCAGGGCGCGGACACCAAAAAAGATGTCAGGCTCAGTCGGCGCACCATAAACACTCGATCGCTCAACAGCACGAGCTCCGAATACGCCGGCCTAACACCGGCGCGATTTACGTTCGCTTGCTCCAGGGCGCGAACTCAAAAGACGCCGGCCCAACCCGGCGTGACGTACACGTCCGGTCGCCAATGGCACGGACACAGAGCCCCCGTGAACTGCCCGGTACAACCTCTTCGATCGCCGGAAGGCACGAAGCGAAGTCACTGGGCCACAACCACCTAACTGGGCGCAAACGCCCCCTCACCTCGAACATTGAACGACGACGAGTCGTAACGATAGAGTGAGCGGAGGACAAATCCCAGCTAGGGACGCGAAACCTGCCAAAACTATTGGTAAGGATACAAGCCCTTCGGGCCGCGTTAGCCCGCAAAGAAGGCATATACGAGTAAAATTTCTCGAAAATTGAGATAAGCGTTCAATACGAAAGAAACAAAAATATCTCATAAATAAAAAGAGCCACGGCTCTGAATCCAATAAACACGTGCTGAACAAAAAGTGTGTGAAAAATAAATAAAATCCTAGAAAAGGAAAAGAAAGCAAAGCGCTAAACATACGCGCTAAAAAAGAAGCCACACGGCTCAAGCAGCACCCTCATCTAGCAGGGGAAACAAGGTGTCGAAGAATTCAAAAGTGACCCCCCGGGCCTCGTTCTTGGTCGCGGTCGCATCCCGACACTCTACCGCTCCGGCACGACGGGCCTCCTCGGTCCCTATGTCGTAGTCATCCTGCAAGTCGGACGCTCTTCGCTTCGCTTCAGCAAGCTGGGATGAGAGGCGAGCATTCTCCTCCGCCAAAGAGTCGCGCTCGCGCTCCGCCCGAACATGCGCCGCTTCACTCGAAGTAAGCTGGCGGTGCGACGTCTCCAAAGCATCGGATCGAGCATCCAGTTGCCTCCGAAGGTCGATAACCTCAGTGCGAAAAATCTCCACTGATCGGGTCGCCACCTCGCAAGCTCGTCGTTCTTCGGTGAGCTCTCCCGCCATCTTGGCCACCGACATTTGGGCTCCATCGCGCTGATCCCGTGCGATTCGAAGTTCCACTTTAGCCTCGCGAAGCTGGTCTCGAAGCGCCTCGGTCTCCGCCCCCGGGTGCGAACCTCGCTCGACCTGAGCCAGCCTAGCCTTCGTCCGAGCAAACTCCTCCTGAGATGCCCTTAAGCGCCGGATGAAGTCGTACAAAATCCTGTCGCTTCGCACGGCCCTCGCGTACGCCTGCGACGACAAAGAAGCAAGGGTTAAAACTAAAACCTACGCTTACAACAGAATAAACTGAAATACCGACCCTCTGAGCGTCGGTAAGCCCCGCCTGGAAGAAGGCAATATCGTTCTTCGATACCACGCCCTTCCACCAGGACAGTGGGGATCCCTCGAGGTGGCGGAAGCAATCCCCTCGAGCCTCTATCCCCTCCAGCTCCACCGCCGAGTTCGCCCTCTTGGGGTCGGAATCCTCTTCAGGAGGCGCCAATGTCGAAGCCCTCTTCAAAGAAGCACGGGGCTCTGGTTCTGCTACGTCAGCAGCCTCGACTCGCTCTCCCGTCGGGTCAGAATCTGCTGGACGATCGTTGGGAACGGGAGGCGCAACCCGCAGACAAGGCTCCCGATCTTCACGGCCCTGTATCCGTCCCTGGGACGAGAGGGCCTGTCCTCGGGGGCAGGTCTAAGCAACCCCACTGAGGGAGGGATGTTATACGCCTCCCAGAGCATGCTAAAGACGCGGGAAGTGAGCGTGCTCGCTGCATCGATCCCCCTGCAGTCTAGGCCGACGGGGGCAACAGAGTCGCCAACTCTGTACATACGAGTCCTCTCCAGTGACCGGGCATAAGTATAGCCCGAAGCCTCCGCGGACTCGAAAGCCGACCAGGCCGTCGCCAACACTTTCCCGTTACGTTTCTCCTTCCCCCTCGCGGGAGGAACCTCCAAGTCCTCTTCAGGGCCCTCTGAGCCCGACCCTAGGGGGTCGTCGGAATATTCGGACGACACTATCACAAGCTCAGCACCCGATAGTTAGACGCCCGGGGAAGCCCAGCACTCACCGTCGCTTCACCTCGCTGCTTGAGCAAGGGGGCGTCAAACCGTGACGAACGCGTGTCCTTGGACCCTTCGTCCTCCCCTTCGGGGCCGCACCTTGTAGGTAGGCCGCTCCCGGGCCCCGCCAGCTCGGCTATCGCCGCGGCGTCAGTCTCCAACTCTGCGAGCCATTTGTCGGCCGCACCAGAGTCTTCCTCGACAAAGATGGGAATCCCGTCGAGTTCCTCAAAGGGACCCTTGGCTGCCCCCCAAAAATTTGGGAGAGCGCAGGAAGAGTCAACCTCGGGATCATCAACGTGGGAAACAAGCCCACTCCCCATTAAAAAAGGAAAAAAGTCGGCTGCCCAGGGGAAATTTCAAACTCAAAGGAATTTTTCAATTACCCACAGGCTGCCAAGTGTGAACAGAAAGGGAGGGGGGCTGTCCTATTTATAGGAGAGGAAGGAGCAAACCCTGCTCCTTCCCCCTCCCCCCCCCCCCCCGCGCGCGCGACACAAGGCCCGGCCCGCGTGCCGGCCTCGCGCGCGCGCCAATCCCCCAGCGCCAGGCCGCGCGCGGGCCCTGCTGCCCAGCCGGCCCGGTCCGACCCCAGGGGTCCGGCCAACAAAAAAAAGAGAGAAAAGAACACGGGCGCGTACGGTCGCCATGACCGAAGGTAAAATGACCTCAACGCCCTTTCTTTTTCTAAAGTTCACGACTTACGTCCCGTAAGCCGTAAACTTGGAGGGCTAATGTTACTGGTCATTTTCGGGACGCCGTAAATTAAAAAACGATTCAAGGCCGGCCGGGCTTCGCCGGCCGGAAGCCCAACGGGCCCCAGCCCACTAGGCCCGAGGGCCCTGACAGCACCCACGGCCCAGGGGCCAAGCGCACCCGCGCCCCCGGCCCAGTGGGCCTTAGCGCGCCCTAGCGCGCCTGGCCCGCGCGCGCCCTGCGCCCGGGCCGTCCCGGCCCGTGCGCGCTCCCGCGTCACCGGCCGTCTCAGCCGCGCGCGCTGTCACGCCCCCGGCGTACCAGCCCGCGCGCGCTCCCGTGCCCCGGGCGTCCCGGCCCGTGCACGCTCCCGCGCCCCCGGCCATTCCGGCCCACGCGCACTCACGCGCCCCCCTGGCGTCCCGGCCCACGCGCTCCTGCGCCCCCGGGCGTCCAAGCCCGCGCGCGCTCCCGCGCCCCGGCCATCCCGGCCCGCGCGCGTTCCTGCGCCCCGGGCGTCCCGGCCCGCGCACGCCCCAGCGCCCCGACCGAGCGCCTCTGCTGCATCGGCCGGGTGCTCCTGCTGCCCCACCGAGCGCCCCTGTTGCCTCGGCCGGGTGCTCCTGCCGCCCCGGCCGAGCGCCCCTGCTGCCTCGGCCGAGTGCTCCTGCTGCCCCGGCCGAGCCCCCCTGTTGCCTCGGCCGGGTGCCCCTGCTGCCCCGGTCGAGCATCCCTGTTGCCTCGGCCGAGCGATCCTAACGCCTCGGCCGCGCCCGGCGTGCCCCGTGCCTATCCAGACGACACGCCCCGCGCGCCCTGTGCCCTCCTGGGCGTGATGCCTCGCGCGCCCCGTTCCTGGCCATCCGGTGGGCCTCAAGGGGCCGGCCCAAGGCTCTCTCTCCACAACTATAAATACCCCCCCTAGGGGAGGGAAAAAACACAACTTTCATTCCAACAACACTTCTCTTCTCTTGAGAACTCTCTCTCGTGCTCTTGTGACATTCCAAGAGCGCGCGCCCCTCCTCCCTCGGCTCAGAAATACAAGGACCCCCCTCCACGAGAGGGAGCACGATCCTTTTCTGCGACCCGAGCTTCAGCAGTCCATACTGCTCTCCAGCTTCTTGGCCATTGAGCTAGAACTCCGAGCTACGAGGCAAGCGACCCCTCTAAAGCCTTCACTAGAAGCTACGAGCCGGGTCCTACTCTAAAGCCTTGGATTCTCAAGCCTGCGAGCCCAAGATAGCCCTCAACATACAAATTGAACTACGTTCTGACCTGATCCCAACTAAAGGGTACGTAGGCAGCCAACCCTTGGCACAGTCACACCCCCCAAAACACACCTCGGGGTCTTGAGGGTGCAGCTCGGTCTACGAGCTCCCATTTTTTGGCCCGGGCGCGGTCACTTGGTCCGGCCTTGGATCGAACCGCCCGAGGTATCTAATCGTTGTTCTTTTTCGTGCGACAACACACGCCGATAGGTAGCGTACGTGCCGGCAGCCGGGCGCGATGGTCGTTCAGCTCGCACGCGCCGATAGGCAGCGAGTCACTAATGAACGACAAAAGAATCGCATCCGCCCGACGAAACTGGTCTAGCTAGCGTCCGCGGAAAACCTCGCCGCCACGTGCGGCACTAAGCCGTGCAAGCCGGTTACGCTAGATAAAGTAAACCGGGGGTCGTAAGACATGCACTAATCAAACTACGCAAATCGATTACGCTAATCATAGTTAATCGAGAAAATAAGACGCATGATAACCAGGAAAGCTTTAGCTAAAGCAAGCAGTGTTTCATAAACAATCCAACGAAAGAAAACAACGAAATAAGACAAATATTCAACAAGGAAGGCATAACAAATATCCGAAAGGAAAAAGCAAGCGCTAAACAAGTGCGCGAGAAACCGAAGTAAAGCGGATTACTCGGAACCGAAATCGATCCGCTCTTCGTCATTCCCCGGGAGAGGAGTGTTGGAATTGATATATGATTTAAGAAAAAGTTTAACGCTTCGTTAAGCGGCGGAATTTTAAAAATTTTCTTTTTCAAGTAAAACAGTTTTTACTAACCTAGACAAAGAGCAAGCACATGTAAATAAAAACTAATATGAGCATAAAAGATTACTAACCTTTTTAGAAGCTTGAACGTTAAGAAGCTTTTGAAAAAGGTTGCAACGTTCGTCTCCCCTCGCAGCATGTCTCTCTTCTTTCCTCGGGAACTCGAGCAACCACGAAAGTTTCTATCACAAGAATCACTCGAGAAAGAAAGGAATTAGTGTGTCGGCACTTTTAAACACGACGACTTAAGAACGAGTCTTGAAGTCGAAGGAGCTAAACTCTAGGTTAAATGAGGACCTAGGTGCCAAAACAATAAAACGAAATTGAATAGAGAGAGAGAGAGAAGATCGGCCAAGCTAGAGAGAGAAGCTCTCAAATCTCTAGAACTTGGGATGAATGAAATATGTGGAATGAGGCTCCTATTTATAGGAGAGGTCTCACCTTCAATAAGGTAGTTTCCTCTTCTATAGAATATCACATATTGATGAGCCAATTTCCCCTTTTCTTTCATGAGGTACACGACCAAGACTTGCCAAGCAAGTCATTGGATTTGTTTCCTCTTTTATTTGCTTCTCCCTTGACTCCTCTTGGCCGAAATTCCCCATGCATGTGTGGGAAATTTGTTTCCTCTTTTTTCTTTTGGCAAGTATCATGATACATTTATGCACAAAATATTATCTCTTTCTTTGGGTATGTTGGGCGCCCAAGGTCATCTAGAAAAGGCTTCTAGAAGCTTTTCCATTTGTTCATGACAACATGAAAAAGGCCCATTAAGAATTTTCAATAAAATTCTTATGAAATGAAATTAATCCACAAGGCCCAATAAATCTAATTTTGGCCGAGTGTTACTTGTCATCAAATGATCATGTCAAAAAATTTATTGACATTCATTTCATCCTATGTCTCAAAAGACAAAAATACCATTTTGACAATTTTCGTTCTTGTTTTGACTTAGCTTCCAGTTTAACTATTCCAACTCGATGTGATTCGTGACAGTGACCTCATGGATCCAAATGAACAAAGCTTGAGCTAAACACTTGGACTCAAAAGTTCACAAAACCTTTTCCAAGTTTATAGCTTAATGTCAACTGACTCCACCACTACTACAAATACAGTTTTCCGGTGCGGTTGACTATTCGCACCTAAAAGTCGCACCAAAAAGACTTTCAGGTGCGAATAGTCGGACCCAAAAATCAATTAAGCGCTGAAAAATTTTCGGGAAATTTTTTGAATTTGGGTGCGACTAGTCGCACCCAATAGTGTGGTACTACTATTGGGTGCGACTTAGTCGCACCCAATACTGTCTCCAAAGTTATAGGTGCGACTAAGTCGCACCTAAATGTCCAAAAAAATTTCGGCGGCCAAAACTTCCCCCTTTTTTACAAAATGTCATTGGGTGCGACTTTGTCGCACCCGAAACCACTGACACAGGTCATTGGGTGCGACTTAGTCGCACCCAAAGGTGTCATTGGGTGCGACAAAGTCGCACCCAAATTTAAAAGTCTTTATATATAAAGCATGCTCGATGGGTTTTCATTCAAACACCCAAATTCGCCCAAAAAAACCTCTGCGCCTCTATCTCTCTGTCTCCGACTCTCTCCTTCTCTCCCACCCCGTCGCCGCCACCACCCCGTCGCCGCCGCCACCACTACGCTCCTCCGACCGCCGCCACGACCCTCTCTCTCTCTCAGCCTCCGTCACGAGGACCGCCGCCACTGCCCTCTCTCTCTCCGGCCACCCCGTCGCAGCCACCACTCCAACCTCCAACCTCTCGCCGCCACTGCCCTCTCTCTCTCCGGCCACCCCGTCGCCGCCGCCACCACTACGCTCCTCCGACCGCCGCCACGACCCTCTCTCTCTCAGCCTCCGTCACGAGGACCACCGCCACTGCCCTCTCTCTCTCCGGCCACCCCGTCGCAGCCACCACTCCAACCTCCAACCTCTCGCCGCCACTGCCATCTCTCTCTCCGGCCACCCCGTCGCCGCCGCCACCACTACGCTCCTCCGACCGCCGCCACGACCCTCTCTCTCTCAGCCTCCGTCACGAGGACCGCCGCCACTGCCTTCTCCCTCTCTCCGGCCACCCCGTCGCAGCCACCAGCTCCGGTGTGGTGCAGAGCCTTCTCCGCGCTTCTCTCCGTCGACGCTGCTCTCAGTTCCAGCCGGTAATCTCTCTCTCTCTTAGTGTAACTCTCAATCTCTCTCTCTCTCTCTTCCTCTCAATTTAACTCTTTGTCCCGTCTCTTGTTGTCTCAGCCTAGTCCCGCTGTCGAGCCTCGCTGTCCAAAACAGGCTCTCGGTGCCTCTCGCTGCGAGACAGTCCCACTCCGACAGCCTCTTTCGCTTCGTCTGAGCACGCCTCACCGCAACCCCGAGCTTTTTTCCGTTGCTCCGTCGCTCACAGCCTCAAGCCACCGTCCTTGCTCGTCGGCTCTTCAAGAGGTTAGTTCATTTATTTATATTCTTATATGTACTCTAATTAATTAGAAAGTTAATTAGATAGCCAATTTAGTTTAGTTAGGTTAGTTTTATATGTTAATTGTAATTTGAAATTATTACTTAATATATAACATTAGTAAATTGTAAATGATATCATTAGTTTACTTAATTTGAAATGTTAATTAGACATTTTAGTTTAGTTAGTAATGTTATATTGTAAATGTTATGTTAATTTTAGTAATGTTAATTTGAATTAATTTGATAACATGTTTAGATTGTATAGTAAAAAGCTTAGGTTTGTGATTTAGTAAATTATATGTTTGGATTGAATTAACAAATGTTATGTTAATTTGAATTAATTTAATAACATGTATAGATTGTATAATAAAATGCTTAGGTTTGTGATTTAGTAAATGATATGTTTGGATTGAATTAACAAATGTTATGTTAATTTTAGTAATGTTAATTTGAATTAATTTAATAACATGTTTAGATTGTATAGTAACATGCTTAGGTTTGTGATTTAGTAAATGATATGTTTGGATTGAATTAACATATGTTATGTTTGAATTAATTTAAGTTGATATAATTAGTTAGTTTGTTGTAAACGAGCCACGGAGGTTCTGTTTAGGGTTTAGTTGATTATTATGATAGTTTTAGATGATTTGTATATGCTTTTAAATGAGTTTGCAGGTTTTTGGTTTGTTAGTATTATAGGGGAAACTCTGCCGAATTTTAGATTGAGTTTCTAGCATATTATTCTCAAATAACATAAAATTCATAATCTCATCTTCATTCATTGATCTTCGTCCCGTAGCAATAAGTAATCGACTTCATTCGTCTTCGTCACTTAGCAACAACTCTTAATAATTGTTCTTTTTTCATTTCGTTTAGCGAAATCAATGTCCAATCCAAGTAGAGATTGGATCACCGAGAACAATCGGTTGTCCTTGCAGTATAAACTCGGAGTTAATGAATTTATCCGCGCTGTAAGAAGATTTCCGAACGATAATTACGAATATCGATGTCCATGCAAGCCTTGCAACAACGTGAGATGGCACGACATTGGGGTTTTAAGGCATCATCTGCTAAACAAAGGGTTTACCCCGGGCTACACAGAATGGTATCATCATGGCGAGGTCGTGCGTTCCGTCGGTCATCTTGAAGAAGTCCCCATCGAAGAAACAACCCAGAGAGGAGTAGGAGGAATACATGATGTTGTGGAGGATATAAGAGATCACGAGGATTTCGATGGTGTTACGGAGCCGGCTCCGAGCGATGTGCGTGCGGAGGAGCAAGTGGAAGACTTGTTCGCTGAGTTGGAAGCGGAATTGTACCCTGGATGCAAGGAGTTTTCGTCGTTGTCATTCTTGGTTCAGTTGATGCACCTTAAAGTCACGAACCATTGGACGAACAAGTCGTTCACAGAACTGCTGCAGCTTTTGAGGAAGTCTCATCCAGCCGGTAATCGAATACCGGAGAAGCACTACGAGGCAAAAGCGAAGCTGAAGCGTTTTGGCATGGGATACGAGATGATCGACGCGTGCATTAATGACTGTGTCCTATTCCGAAAACATCTCGCGAACGTCGACGTGTGTCCGATATGTAACGAGAGTAGATGGAAGCCAACTGGTAAGAAGATACCGCAGAAGATATTGCGATATTTTCCCTTGAAAGATCGATTGAAGCGACTGTACGCATCTCGACACACGGCGCTTCATATGGAGTGGCACGAAAGAGATCGCGTCAGGGAAGCTGGCGTTCTACGACATCCTGCTGATGGTACCGCGTGGAATAATTTGGACGAGAGATACCCAGGTTTTGCTGCAGAGCCTCGGAACGTGCGGCTTGGGCTAGCTGCGGATGGATTCAACCCGTTTGGGGATATGAGCCTATCATACAGCATGTGGCCTGTAGTATTTACGACGTACAACTTGCCGCCTTGGTTGTGCATGAAGAAAGAGTACCTGATGCTAACGCTTCTGATCCCGGGGCCCCATTCACCAGGAAAAGACATGGACGTTTTTTTGCAGCCTGTGGTTGAAGAGTTGAAAGAACTGTGGGAGAATGGAGTCCGCGTTCGTGATGGAGCCAGAGATGAAGTGTTTCGGTTGCGTGCCGCGTTACTTTGGACGATAAATGATTTTCCGGCTAGATCGTATTTATCGGGATGGAGCGGCCAGGGGTATCTCGCTTGCCCTACGTGCAACTTTGACACGCCGTCCCTAAAAATCAGAAACATGATCGTCTACTACGACCATCGTCGGTTCTTAAAAAGGCGTCACCGATTGAGGAAAAGCAACGATCACTACAAAGATAAGCACGAGAAACGAAATAAACCCGAGAAGTTGACTTCGCAAGACATACTCGCTCAGTTGGCTGGTGTTTCTTGCACGACTACTGGCAAACACACTGCCTCTGTAGGCAAAAAATGAAAGCGAGCTGAGAGCGAACTGAATTGGACCTAGAAAAGCATCTTTTACGAGTTGCCGTACTGGTCTGAGTCGCAGTTGAAACACAACATGGACGTGATGCACGTAGAGAAGAACGTGTGTGAGAATCTTCTCGGGACGATGCTCAGCTTGGAAAAGAAGAACTATGACACCGAGAAGGCGAGGCTTGACTTGATGGACTTGGGCATCAAGACCGCTTTGCACTTGGAACCAAATGGGGGTGGGTATTACAAACCGCGAGCGTCGTACGTTTTGACCCTTGAGCAGAGACAGCGATTTACAGAGTACTTAAAATCTGTCAAATTTCCCGATGGTCTCGTTGGGAATTTAAAAAAAATGTGACAACTGATGGAAAGCTCACAGGTTTGAAGTCGCATGATTGCCACGTGATCTTGCAAAGATTGTTGGCTGTTGGTATTCGTCCTTTTGTGCCACAACCAATACATGATACGATCACTGAGCTTTGCAACTTTTTCAAGTTGATAAGTTCGAGAACATTAAGAGCTGAAGATCTTGAAAGAGCGCAAGAGTCTATCGTCGAGATCTTATGTAAGCTTGAGATGATATTTCCACCTGTTTTTTTCACGATCATGGTTCACGTGGCGATCCATCTACCAGAGGAAGCGTTGCACGGCGGCCCGGTGCATATGCGGTGGATGTACCCTTTTGAGAGATACCTTGGGACGTTAAAACATTTTGTCAAAAATAGAGCTAGACCAGAAGGCTCTATTGCTGAAGCTTATGTTGTAGAAGAAGCTCTAACGTTCATTGCAAGGTATATTGAAGATAAGAAGGTAGTTGAAGAAGTTCAAGTGCGAGAGCTCTCCGTTTTTCGATCCGAGATGTGTGTGCCTTATGGGATGATGAACGCGATAGTATTAGACGATGAGCAAAGAGAAAAAGCGGAGTGGTACATCTATACCAACTGTCCTGAAGTGGATCCGTATTTGGTGTAAGTAATCGATCCACTTGCTTCTTTAACTTATTTCATTGTTGTATTTTCTTTACGCAATGTTTTAAACATGCAACAGCGAGCATTTGGATTTCCTGAACGAATCTGGAGTTCGCGGTATTGAAGCGGAGCATAGAAAGGGATTCAAAGATTGGTTTGCGAACAAGGTAATAACACAATAACCCGGTTTTTTATAAACACACAAGTGCTAACCAATACTTTGTTTCGTAATAACCAGATTTTTGAAATGAAAGCTAGTGGGTCTGACGTGTCTGACGAGATCTACTCGCTTTCTATCGGTTCCCTTCAAGTCGCTTATCAATATCCATGCTGCTTTGTTAACGGCGTGAAGTTCATTACTCATCGTCGCGATAATCAACGAGTCACTCAAAATAGCGGTGTATGTGTGCCTGTGGATGATTTCATTTACTACGGTCGTATGGAAGACGTCATAGTGCTGAATTATAGGTACGACTGTCGTGTTGTATTATTCAAATGTATATGGTACGGTGACAAGCACGATGCTCGGTGACTAGTTCACAACGATAAGACTACTGGAGAAACGAGTACTTTTACCGCGAAACAGTGGTTTACAGAGGAGCCGTACATACTCGCAATTCAAGCGAAACAAGTCTTTTACATCAAAGATCTTGTTTTAGGTGGTAACTGGGAAATCGTTCAGGAATGCAATCATCGAGGGATTTGGGACGTTCCTGAAGTCGACCCCACCACCTCAGCCTCGATTCCGTTGACAATAGAATTGTCAAACATCGATCGTCTGAATCATCGACATGAAATCGAAGATGCTGAGCTAGTAAATATCGTTGACGATGGTGAGGAAGACGATGATGATCATGAGGAATGCATCGTTTTTGAGGGAGAAGATGTTGATGTTGATGTTGATGTTGATATAGGTAGTGATGACGATGAATGAGAACTATCTATGTAACCACGGTTTTCCTCCGCCATATGTGAGGTATTATAATAAAATATATCCGTGGTGTCACCCACGTTTTTGTATGATGTTGTTTCCTTTTGTTTTGTGATGTATGTTCACAAATGTTGTTTTATTTTATACGATGTCAATTTACAAATGTTGTTTTCATTTTATAGGATGTCGACCACTTCAGGTTCTGGTGGAGATTCGCCACAGAGACCGGATTCTCAAGGTCCGCCACAGGAACCTGATTCCCAAGGTCCTAAGAAATCAAGGGGACCAACAACCGGCTCGACGTCGGCGCGAGCAACACAGGGTGTACCGGGTGCGAAGGTGGTCAAGTGGGACCCAATAAACCAAACATTCTATCAAGAGATAAGGAAAGAAAATAAAAAGGTTGGACTATTTAACAACCGCCTCGGTGCTTTGGTGAAAGCACATATCCCGCCTACGACTCGTGATTGGAGTGAAGTGACGCCACAGATGTTGGCTGCTATTTTGAGCGCACTTCATTCCGAGTTCAGATTTGTGTACACGGATCTTGACACCGGCGAGGATCTGCCTGTAGATTGCTTTCAGAATACGATTGATCAGGCTATCATTCGGAATGCCAAGATCAGGCGACGCAACCAGAAGTCCAAGCTATCAGAGAAGTTCAGATTGGAGTTTTGTGGGAGCACAGAAAACGCTAAGGTGGAAACACCACCGGGATATAAGAAAGAGGATTGGGAGGCGGTGGTAGACTAGTTCGCGACTGACGATTGGAAGGTACGTAATGTATGATTGTAATAAATCACAATATCTTTATCAGATTGAATAATGACAAAATTAATTATTTGCAGAAAAAATCTACTCGCAACAAGGAGAATTCGAAGAAGAAGAAGACGAGGTCGACTCAAGGATCTCTTTCTTTCTTGGCTCATCGTCATTTGAACGTAAGTTATTCTAATTTTGAAGTACTTAATTTGAAATAAATTCAGTACTTATATTTTCATAACAATTACAGAGTAAGGACGATGGGACTTTGGGCTCCGCGTTAACGACGTGGGAGCAAAAACACCATAATAGAAAAGGTGAATGGACGACAGATTGGGCGAGACGAGCACATGTAAGTCATATGTTATAATTAAGAGTACGTTACTTACATAATAATTAATTTTTAATAATTTTTTTATGTGTAAAGGCGCAGATAATTACTCTACTGGCGGATCTTCAGCGACAAGCAGAAGAGCAAGGCGTAGTCTTTGACCAGGACGCCGCAGAGGAGCATGCGATGCTAGAAATTCTCGGGAACCGTCAAGATTGGTACGTTGGAATAGGTCCAACGGTCCCGAGAACATCTTGGGCTATTGCTCAGGCTCAGGACGAAAGCTCGTCGTCAGGCTCAGGCTCGTCGCGGCGCCGCGTTCCAGATCCAGTGGTTGGCAAGCTCCAAGCTCAGGTGGCGGCACAACAACTCGCTATGGCGGCACAACAACAGCAGATGGAGGAGATGCAGCGACAAATGTTCGCGTTCACGCAGCAGTTTTCGCCATTGCCTCAGATGTCGTCCGGCACGATGCCACATATGCCTCAGATGTCGCCCGGCATGATGCCACAGATGCCTCAGACGTCGCCCGGCATGATGCCACAGATGCCTCAGACAACGCCGTCGCCTCAGATGCACCCTATGCATCAGACAACGCCGCCATCAGTTTCAATGGCAGATGCTCAGACGACGCCGCCAGGTTCAGCAAATTACCAGCGAGAGCGTACGAGCGGCAGTGAGCGTACGAGCGGAAGTGGAAGAGGAGGTAGCAGCAGTTCTGGAGGAAGATTTGGCGGAAGAGGGAGTAAAATGTTCAAGGATTGGTTTACAAACAGAGGAAAAAGAAAGGGAAAAGAATGAACATTTATTTTAATTATTTGTCGTACATTATAATAATTATTGTAATCGAACAACAAATGATAAGTTTTTATTATGATTATAAATATTAATTAATGAATTTTCTAATTAATAAACTATTTAGTTATTTGATTACAATTATAGAATTCGTAATATATTATGATTATAAATATTAATTAATGAATTTTCTAATTAATAACCTATTTAGTTATTTGATTACAATTATAGAATTCGTAATATATTATGATTATAAATATTAATTAATGAATTTTCTAATTAATAAACTATTTAGTTATTTGATTACAATTATAGAATTCGTAATTAATGAATTTCTAATTAATAAACATTAAATAATAAATAAATAAAACTTAAAAACAACTATCGGGTGCGACTAGTCGCACCCATAAATTTGGCGGGTAGGCCAACGGGTGCGACTAGTCGCACCCAAAGACTTGGCGCGAAGGCCATTGGGTGCGACTAGTCGCACCCAACGACTTGGCGTGAATGCAATTGGTTGCGACTAGTCGCACCCGTTGGCCTACCCGCCAAATTTATGGGTGCGACTAGTCGCACCCAATGGCCTTCGCGCGGACTTTTTCGCACATTTTTTCTGACTTATGGGTGCGAATATGGGTGCGAATATCCGCACCTAAAAGTCGCACCTAAAAATCATGACCTTCGGGTGCGACTAGTCGCACCCATGACCTTTAGGTGCGAACTTTCGGGTGCGACTTTGTCGCACCTAAAGGTATCAATGGGTGCGACTTTCGACCTTTAGGTGCGAAAAAAGTCGCACCCAATGCTGTTTTTTATACTAGTGCACTAAAGAGTTGACACTGAAAATCTCTCGGTTCAAATGAATTTATTTTCTACTCAAGAATTCAACCTAATTGTAATGAGTGGATCCACTGAATATTATCTATGTTTACCCTTCATGAATATCATCAGCTAGTTGGGATTTACGAAATTTCCATTTTACCCTTCTAGCTGTTATTTCCTCAACTCCTTTATCGCTTATGAATAAGGTAGAAACAATGTATTGACGAGGAGCTAACAAGTCACATTGTTTCATCCAAAAGAGTCAAGACTCAATTTGGACACTGGCCAGTTCATTTATTCATACTCCAATGAACAAAGCATGAGGTGATATACATTGCATTTCAGCAATCTTGTACATGAATTCCATATCTATGAGAACTTCACAAAGTTACTCATGACATTCTCACAACTTAGTACTTCACCAATAGGCCCTGTTCGGAATCACATAGTGAGTCCGAACTCTGACTTTCTCAAATGAGAATACATAAGCTGTGTAATGGCATGTCTCATTTCAGGATTAAGGTAAGCATGATGCAATTCATACACAGTGACTTCGAGGCATAAGAGGTTAAATGGTTTGTTCTTATTTTGTCTCTAGAAGTGCACTGGTCAATTCAGTACCTTCAGACGATACCTAGAAGAACTATAGACTCTCCAACTCTCAATGCCTCATAACCAGACATCATAGATTCTTCTAACAATCATACTGAGGTCAATAGTCCTTTGACCCTTAGATTGCGAATATATCGTTTTAAGCAAACTACGAAGAATTTGTTCATGCAAATCTAAATTTGTCTCTTCGTAAGTTGTTTAGTTTGTTTATGGACTAAAGACTAATGTTTATCATAAAGCTTCAAACAGACAAGGAAGAATGAATGAACGTTTCACCTTTTTATTAATGAATAAGCAATTACAAGCAAGAGTCTTCATGAGACTTTATTACATCAAATGTACAATATAAAGACTACAACTCTTCTTGTGGGCACCATTGACAACAAGGAGCACCCGACCTGTCGGTGGCCTCTCCGTCGAGCGGGCGGTTCGTCGATTGGGCAGCCTCCGCGGGAATCTGGGGACGTGAGTCGTCCACCTGCGGTGTGTCATCCAGAGAAGGAAACATGGTGTCGAAGAATGAAAAAGTGGTCCCGCGAGACGTGTTCTCCTTCGCGGTCGTGTCTCGAACTCGTATGGCTGCCGCGTAACGAGCCTCTTCCAACGCGAGGTCCTAGTCATCCTCTAGGTCCGCCCTGGATTGCACGGCGTCGTCCTTCTCCTCGATGAAGGTCTGCATCTCCACCAACAGAGAATCCCTCTCCCTTTCCGCCTCGACGCGAGAAATCTTGCTCGCCGATAGTCGAGCGTGGACGATCTTCAGTTCCTCATCTCAGCCTGAAAGCGCCGATTGGAGTTTCTTTGTCTCCCCCAAGAAGGTGTCGGCCTCCTGCTCCGCCTTCTCCCGAGACGCCTGCTCAGCCACGCGCAACGATCTCTCGGTCGCCAGTTCCTCGCGAGATCGTTCCAACTCCTCCTCGAGCACCTGAAACTCTCGGGCAGTCCGAACCCCTGCTAGAGCGGCCGCATGGTCGACCACCGCGCTCTCTATGTCCCTCTTCATAATCTGCATCCGCCGCAATAGGTCTCGGAGAATGTGGTCGCCTCGTTCTTGACGCGCGAGCATCTGCGAAACAGGGCGATGTATGTACAATCTAAACAAGAATAATGGCTACATGTAAGTCAGGCGAGCGGGTCGTACCTTTCGAGCGTCGCTGATTCCATTCTGGAAATACTCGAGGTCGCTCGTCCTCAGGAGACCCTTGAAGTCTAGCAGGGAGGTCTCAAGAATCCCCTGGGAACACTGGCCTCTCAGCTCCGCCGCCTCCGTTAGGAGCATCGAATCCATGCCGTCTGGCGCCGCCGACGTATGAGCACGCTTAAGGCCGGAGGGTGAACCGAGGGAGATCGATGATGACGGCCGCTTGTTCGAAGAGACCGCCTCGTTCCTCGCCTGCGCCGGAGATTCCCCGTGGCGAGCCTCAACACGAGAACGAGCCGCTGCGACAGCTTCAGCGATAGGGGCCACCCTCGGCATTCGTGCACGCGAACGGTCCTGAGCCATGATATCTGTTGCAACGAACGACAATCGGTTAGAGCATAGCGATAAAACATAAACAAAAGAGTACTATAATAGCATAAAAGACACATATGTGGTGAGTACCCCCCGCATCAAGGAGGGGAGCAGAGGAGCCCCCCTCCTCGGACTCAAGGCCTTCCGTGACCTCCACGCTAGGTACTAGGCGTCGCGGCGCATCGTCGCTAGGGATGAACCACCCGGTCACCGCCATTAAGTCCGGAGATTCAAACAGTGACCCTTGTCGCCTCGAGTCCGGAATCGCCTTGATCACGGCTATAAGTTCGGAGCCCTCGACGTCGCCAACGGCTGGGAAGTCGACTGCGGGTCCAAACACTAGGGGCGCCGCCCCGAAGGCGGACTCAGACACCCACACCCAAGGGTACCGATTCTTCGAGGTGACTTTGGTTATGATGGAGATACGCTTCCGGGGGGTCGCTAGGTAGAAACCCGGTTTCCCCGGGACTCCACGAACAACCACCAGATCTTGAATGTCATCCGCGGTGACCGCCCTTCTCTTCGCTCGATAGAGCATCATATGGCACGCCGCGAACACCCGATAGAAAGATGGGGACATTTGCGACGCGTGCACTCCCAACCGAATCAACAACTCCTGGACCACTGGCTGAAAGGGTAACCGTAGCCCTCCGCGAAGACTCGCCTCGTGAATGGCGGCGTACCATTTCCGTGGGAGGGTCGGGAGATTGTCAGGCAACGGTCGCAGGATCGATATGAATGACGGGATGCCGAAGCGCTTCCTCAGACCTAAGAAACTAGCAAGCGAAAACGAGCTGGAGATGTCGACGCCCGAGCAGTCCAGGTCGCCTCGGATCGCGGATCCCTCGATCGGGTAGGCCAAGGGTCGTGACTCCTCTTGCACGGTCAGAGTGATGGTGGCAGTCGATGTGGCGCGGCGACCCGATAATTCGCCCGAGCACTTAACATCGGGGGCAGTTCCCGGCTCGGCGAGTCCTTCGCGGCGGTCACCCGAGCCGACCGGTCGATCCCTTACGCGCGTGCCCGGCCCGGCGGGCCTTGTCTCCCCTGTGGCCGGCCCAATAGTGGGCCCATCGTCGGTGCTCGGCCCTAAGCCCGTCGGGCAATCCTCGCCAAAGCCCGTCCCATCCAGGCCTCCCTTGCGCGCGTTGGGCTGTGGGCCGACCGGGCTCCCCCCTTGGGTGATGACCGGCCCGGTTGATTGGCCCGGAATGTCTTGGGTAAGGCTCCCCTTGCCTAGGCCCAGCCCATCATGGGCTAGGGTTTGTGGAAGGCTTGAGCCAGCAGCCACCCGGCACCCGGCGCCGGCTCCCTCACTGGCAGTGTCACCCACCCCCGGCGGCCCTCTACCGGCGTCGCCGGCCCCCGGCGGCCCTCCACCGGCACCGCCTGCCTCTGGCTGGCCTCCACTAGTGCCCACCCCTCGAGTGAGGCCAAGCCCGAGCTGCCCGAGCCTCTGTGGCCGCCGTTCGCCTGCTAAACAACCCCACCCAAGCGAGTGGGGTCCTCCCCGGCACTAGAACCGACCCCGACATCATCACCCAGTGTAAGATATCGAATTTTAATTATTATTTATGTAAATAATAATTATACGGTAAGGACTAAATTGTAAGGTTTTTGGACCCATTTGAGATAAAAATGAGAAAAGAGGGTCAAGTGGGAGTTTTTGGGAACTTTAGCATTTGTTCTTATCCTTGCCACATCATCATGGGCTAGAATTTTCTTCAAGTGATTTAAATCACTCGGCCAACCCTTGTGCCACACAAACAAACAAGAAAAAAAAGGATTAAATGCTATATAGGAGGATAAGTATACATTGCCACGTCATCAAGTTGGAGACTTATCTCCTTCATGGAGTAATATCCTTGCCCTGTCAAACACACCAAACGCACCAGGAGAAAAAAAAAGAGAAGAGAAAAAAAAGAAGAAAAAAGAAGGAAGAGAGAGAGGGAACGCGAGGGAGAGAGAGAGAGAGAGAGAGAGAGATCGAGAGAGCGAGAGAGTGAGTGAATGAGGAGAGTTTGAGGAGGAAGAAGAAGCTTGGCCGACAGCAAGCCACCGAGACCAAATCTCACGCGCGCGCTCGGACCGAGCGGAAGTGAGCCACCGCGAGCACGCCAAGGACGCCGGACCGAGAAAGACGCCGGGAAAAAAGGGAGTGAGCACTGAGGAGACCCAATTTCATGAAGTAAGGTGAGAATTCGTTCTTGCCCTGTTTTGATTTTGAAGTTAGGGTTGGAATTTGGGGCTTTTCAATTATGAACGTGTTTGATACTCCTTGAATTGGTTTGGTGCTCGAATTGGTGTTTTATGATCCTAAGAATCTTGATTTTGGATTAAATTCTGGGTTTTGGGTGTGTTAGTTGGCCGTGTGGTGTGGTTGGCTGGAGATTTTGTGATGGTATGTTGAAGTTATTGTTGATGATTCGAGACTGTTAGTGTTGTGTTGGCTGGAATTGTTAAGCGTTTTGTTGTTGTGTTTTGGATCGAAATGATGTGAAGTTGTTTGTGATGACGATTAGAATCTGAGAAGTGTGTTTATTAGGAATTATGGTTATAGTGTGATATATGTTTTTTTCAGATTTGTTATAGAATTATTAAGTCGTTTTTGTTGCGAGTTTCTCGTCGAGAGTTAGGCTCGGTTTAGGTAGGCTGAACTACGCTCGGGGCAGCGGCTCGGGACGGCGAGGAGGCTGTCCGAAGATTGGCGGAGGTGCTGCGCGAGCGACAACGAAACGGGGCTAGTCAGCGTGGTTCATCGGCTCGGTTGGAGCGAGCTGTTGGGCCAGGGACGGCAGCGACGCTGTGGCGGCTCTCGGGGGGCTGTTTACGGGAGTCTCTGACTAATGTTAACGAGTCGAAATTTCCCGAGTTCCGACTCGAGTCTAAGACGTTATTAAGTAGTTTATTTTTTCGAGTTAGTTACGAAGTTTTGATTAAGTTGTGCGAGTGCTCGAGTTAGTACGTTATTATTATTATGTTTTATAGTCAAACCCGTTTGATATATGTTGTTAAGAAAAATAAATTAGTATGTTATCATTATTAAACTCGTTGATTATTCAAATAATTATTTAGTATTCTCATGTACTTAAGTATTAAAAATCGAGTTCGACTATAAGCTCGACTCTTTTAATTTGAAAAAAAAAAGAATATCAACGAGAAATGTTTTATTTACGCACGAAAATAGAAATAAAAGAACGGTTCGACTACGAACCGAGGGTTCGGTTATTTCATAAACATTTTATTAAATCGAATCCAAGATTATTTATATATGGTTAGATATTTAAAATAAACGACTTGGTTTATTTTAAATGAAAGGTTTTTACGTTCTTTTCTTTTAGTTTCGACTTCGGAAACCTATTCTAAGCAGTGAGTCTTGCCCAGTCAAAAGAATAGGTGGTCGAATAGTATGTGACGTTTCTTAGCTTAAGTCAGAGAAGTTATGTCAAGATCTTATTATCTTTAGGCATCGATTCTTTTCTGTATCTCTGTTATGTTCTCATGTGTTCTTGATTGCTCGTGTTTGAGACGCTCTGAGTAGCGTGACTAGGAGGACGTTTGAATACGTTCCTTATGAGCTTTCTTTCCAGTAGAAGTATGTACGTTAGTATGCCGAGGGATGAGATACTGAATACGCTCCATGTTCGATCTTCCTCTTCTATAGATAAGTCCAGATTGCTACAAGGATATCAGTGAGCGTAAAGATATTACGTGGACGAAGCTACGTGAAGTAAAGAAAGGACTCTTTCTGTTGGAAGAGAAGGATTCGGGATTCGAAAGAATCATATCCAGGTAAGTAGAAACATTTCAACTGTATCACAAAAACAATGTGTTGTGTGTGCTGCTTATGTGCTTGCATTTACATGATATGATATGTGATTGTTGCATTTATTGCATTTGCATTCATGTGCATCTCATCTAAAAATGGAAAAGAGTTTTACGAGAAACGAGGTTTTTCAAAAGATGGATGTGTGTTGTGGATCGTCCATGAATGGTTGGCTAGCTCCTAGGATCGGGGAGTTAGCTACAACTTCGCGAGATAGGATCGGTCTCACGAAGGATCGGGTCATTTGAATAGTTCTGGGAACCTTATGACTTCGATGAGCGGACCGTATGTAGTACTGGGTACCTTATGGTCACGTCGGACCATTTGAATAGTGCTGGGCACCTTATGGTTGTGACCTCCGGGCTGTATGTCATAGTGCTGGGCACCTTACAGCTGCGGCGTTAGTCATACATGTATGCGAGAGGACCTGAGTGAACTGTTTACAACACACACCTTGCGCGCAATTAAGAAGAGATTTAAAGAGAGAAAAAGATGAGAAAACTTGCTTGGGTTTTAAAGTGAAAATCATATCATATGCATTGTTTCTGCTTATTGGGCGTTAGCTCATTCGTTTTTGTGATACAGGTGAGGGATGTGTATAAAAGATGTATATACGGTAGCGGGTTGACTGGCGAGCGCTTCCACGTAGACGAGACTTCGTATATGGGCTATTTTGACCTGATGGGCCTAATAAGAAATCGTTTTGAATAATGTTTTGTGAAAGTGGTTATGTTTTGCGAAGTCTGTTTAAGACCTAGAGGTCAAGTAGATTGTTTCTTTCACTATGTCGTTTATGCATGTAGACTTTAAGTCAAAACGATGGTGTTGTGCGTAGATACGAAAGGTTTGTCATGACGTCGTGTCGTTTATGTTTTTTTTATAAAAAAAAAAATTCCACGTGTTTTCATTAAAAATAAACGACTCGTCGGGGCGTGACAAAAGTTTGATATCAGAGCCCAAGTCAAAATAAATCGATTCTGTAGACTGTCCATATACGAGTACCGTCGAATGGAGACGCGCCGTCAACCATGTAAGTTTATGAACTTTGATTATAGCTTGCTCTTTAGTTTAGTGTGATAGCTTGAGTAAGTGTTGTACTTGCGTGAAGCTTGGAAGAATCTTTTTACCCTGTTGGCTAAGACTTCGAGATACGCTTCTTATACGTGAATAGGGTTTGATTGAAGAACTATGGCCGAGGGTGGATGACCTAGTTCTGGCGGAGGAGCAGAAACACGCCCAGCTGAGCGAGATCGTGTTGAACGACTCGCTGCAGTCGTTGAGAGGTTTCTGGAGCGGGATCTGAGACGCGCGGCTGAGGCGCGAGAACCTCCACCGAGACCTGATGCCTTGGAGACGGCTGGAGAAAGGTTCCAGAGGTTGAATCCTCCAACGTTTGAAGGTGATGCGGACTCGATGGCGGCTGAAAATTGGATTCGAACTGTGGAAAGAATGTTCGACTACGCAAGGGTTCCTAATGAGGCCAAGGTCTCATGCGCGGTCTTTTATCTGAGGGATAATGCGGGCTATTGGTGGGATATGATGGTCCGGGTGCACGACCTTACCGCCATGACATGGAACGCATTCAAAGAGTTGTTCGAGACTAAGTATGTCACTAAAGCAGCTCGAGCAGCCAAGAAAAACGAGTTCATGAATCTGAAGCAGCGCGACATGTCAGTCGATGAATATGTGCGAAAGTTTGAGGAGTTGTCTCGCTTTGCGCCACACATGGTCTACACTGAAGGGTTGAAGGTTGAGCACTTCGTGGAAGGGCTGAGGTCGGAGATTTTTAGAGATGTCTACGTTGGCGAGACTGAAGGTATGACTTATTCTTCAGTTGTTCTGAGAGCTTCGAAGGCTGAAATATCATTGAAGAAAATCGAAGAAGAGCGGAAAGAAAATGAGGCAAGGAGAAGGGCGGCCAAAGAAAAGGAAGCACTAGAGAAAGGAAATCGACCGGGTTTCAAGCCAAACTACTCGCAAAATAGAGGGGGCCAGCAACCTTGGAATACTGGTAATAAGAAACGAAACCAGGAGGTTCAAGCTCAAGGGCGAGGGCAGAATCAAGGCAGATGGGAGACAAAACGCTTCAAGGGCAATAACCAAGGCCAATCATTTACCCCTGCAACCCCAAAACCCAAATGTCCAAAGTGTGGAAGGTATCATTTTGGAGTTTGCATGGACGGACCCGGAGCATGCTACAACTGTGGGAAGATGGGACATTTTGCAAAGGACTGCACCACCAAGCCGAAGGAAGATCAAAATGTGAGAGCCAGAGTCTTTGCAATGACCCAAGAGGAAGCTGATGCGAATCCTTCTGTTGTGTCAGGTACGATGTTAATCTGCGGCATCCTTGCATATACATTACTTGACTCTGGAGCTTCACATTCATTCATATCAACGAAGTATGCTAGGAAGTTAGAAAACCCATTAGATAAGCTATATGTGCGCTATAGTGTCTCGACCCCATCAGGAGAGTTGCTTAACTCGAACGAAGTACTTCAGAATTGCTTTGTTATGGTGGATGAGAGAGAGTTATATGCGAATTTGGTCGTGCTAAACATGCAAGACTATGATATGATCCTAGGAATGGATTGGTTGTCTGAACACTATGCCTCCATAGATTGTAGAAAGAAGATAGTGACGTTTAGTCCACCCAATCAGGAGGAGTTCTCGTATATCGGGGACACTAATAAAGTAAGGATGCCTCTCGTCTCAGCAATGAAGGCGCGTAGGCTGTTGGACGAGGGATGTGTGGGATTCCTTGCTAGTGTGGTAGACTCCGAAGCTAAACCACAGGTTGATCCAGCAAATGTTCCTATTGTTAGAGATTTCTTGGACGTTTTTCCTGAGGAGTTGCCTGGATTACCACCGGATAGAGAAATCGAGTTCGTTATTGACTTGATTCCGGGAACTGCTCCTATATCCAAAACTCCGTACCGGATGGCTCCAGTAGAGTTAAAGGAACTCAAGGTTCAGTTACAAGAGCTGCTGGACAAAGGCTTTATTCGTCCTAGTTTTTCTCCGTGGGGAGCTCCGGTCTTGTTTGTCAAGAAGAAAGACGGAACGATGCGGCTGTGCATCGACTATAGAGAACTTAACAAGGTCACCATTAAGAACAAGTACCCACTACCAAGGATCGACGATTTGTTCGATCAATTGCAAGGAGCTGTGTTATTTTCAAAGATTGATTTGAGGAGTGGCTATCATCAGCTGAAGATCAAGGCATAAGATGTCCCGAAAACGGCATTTAGGACAAGATATGGGCACTACGAGTTCTTAGTTATGTTGTTTGGATTGACGAACGCCCCTGCTGCCTTCATGGATCTGATGAACCGAGTCTTCAAGGAGTTCTTGGACAGGTTTGTCATAGTCTTCATTGATGATATCCTTATATATTCTCGCACGAAGGAAGAACACTCAGAGCATTTGAAGCTTGTTTTGGAAAGATTGAGAAAGAATCAGCTCTATGCGAAGTTTAAGAAATGCGAATTTTGGATTGAGCATGTAGCGTTTCTTGGACATGTTGTCTCAAAGGAAGGGATTTCTGTGGATCCCTCTAAAGTCGAAGCGGTTAGCAAGTGGCCTCAACCTAAAAGCGCTACCGAAATTCGTAGTTTCTTGGGTCTCGCAGGTTACTATCGGAGATTCGTACAAGGATTTGCGAAGTTATCTTCACCTCTTACACGTTTGACTCGCAAGAACATAAAGTTTCAGTGGTCTGAAGCTTGTGAGAAGAGCTTTGAAGAGCTAAAGCAACGGTTAGTATCAGCACCCATACTTACCATTCCGGTACCATCGCAAGGATTTGTGATATACACGGATGCTTCTAAGTGTGGATTGGGGTGTGTGCTGATGCAAGAAGGCAAAGTCATTACGTATGCTTCGCGTCAACTCAAGGAGTATGAGCAGAACTACCCAACTCACGACTTGGAGTTAGCAGCAGTAGTGTTTGCTTTAAAGCTCTGGAGGCACTATCTCTATGGTGAGAAGTGTGAAATTTACACCGACCACAAAAGTTTGAAGTACTTTTTCACGCAAAAGGAGTTGAGCATGCGACAAAGGCGATGGCTGGAACTGGTAAAGGACTACGATTGTGTGATTAACTATCACCCTGGAAAAGCAAATGTCGTAGCCGACGCATTGAGTAGAAGAATGACAGGGGAGGTTGCGGCCTTAATCTTAACTCAAAAACCATTGAGGATGGATATGTAGCGGTTTGAGTTGGAAATCGTTCATGAAGGGAATGTTGCAAGACTAATGGCTATGTCTTTGCAACCTACATTGCTAGAAAGGATTAAGCAGCGACAGTTTTCGGATCCTTATTTGGAAAAAATACGCACTGAAGTGGGCGCTCATAAAAGAATGGATTTCCAAGTGTCCTCGGATGAAGTAATAAGGTTCCACACAAGGCTTTGTGTTCCAGAGGACGATGATTTGAAGAAGGAGATTCTTACCGAAGCTCATAAAACGCCATATTCTGTTCATCCAGGTACGACAAAGATGTATAAGGATTTGAAGTTGCACTATTGGTGGCCTGTAATGAAGAATGATGTGGTGAAATTTGTTGAGCAATGCCTAACTTGTCAGCGAATAAAGGCGGAACATCAACGACCTGCCGAAACCTTGCAACCATTAAGGATTCCTCAGTGGAAGTGGGAGGAAATCACTATGGATTTTGTAGTTGGACTTCCGAAGACCAGGGAAGGACACGATGCTATATGGGTTATTGTCGATCGACTCACAAAATCAGCGCATTTTCTTCTTGTTCGGACAACGTACACGATGGATAAGTACGCTGAGTTGTACATCAAGGAGAGAGTAAGGCTCCATGGCCTGCCATCATCTATTATATCGGACAGAGATTCCCGATTTACCTCGATGTTTTGGAAGAGTCTTCATAGAGCTTTGGGAACAAAGTTGTCTTTTAGTACAGCTTTTCACCCACAGACGGACGGGCAATCAGAAAGGACTATCCAAACCCTGGAAGATATGTTGAGAGCGTGCGTGATGGACTTCCAGAAGTCGTGGAATACATATCTACCTCTGATAGAGTTTGCGTACAATAACAGCTACCATTCAACGATCAGCATGGCGCCGTATGAGGCACTGTACGGAAGGAAGTGCAGATCTCCAGTCCATTGGGATGAAGTTGGAGAACAAAAGTTTCTTGGACCTGAGCTTGTGCAGAAGACCAGGGAGGTTGTTGAAAGAATTCGAGGTAGAATGTTAACAGCTTAAAGTCGTCAAAAGAGCTATGCAGATAAACGGAGACGGAAACTCGAGTTCAGTGTCGGAGACAAGGTATTTCTCAAAGTCTCACCCACGAAAGGTATCATGAGATTTGGGAAAAAGGGAAAGTTGAGCCCAAGATTCATAGATCCTTTTGAGATTCTAGAAAGGGTTGGAGAGGTTGCATACATGTTAGCACTCCCTCCAAATCTGTCAACTGTTCATAACGTGTTTCACGTTTCCATGCTAAAGAAGTATGTGTCAGACGTTTCTCACGTGCTGGAGGAGGAACCTGTTGATCTACAGGTGGATTTGAGTTATGAGGAACTCCCAGTTAAAATCCTCGATAAGAAGGAGAAGGCACTAAGGAATAAGACATTTCAGCTTGTGAAAGTGCTTTGGAGAAATCATTCAAGTGAGGAAGCAACATGGGAACGAGAAGATGATATGAAGCTCAAGTATCCAGGTCTGTTTGAAGAATGAAATTTCGAGGACGAAATTTTTATAAGGAGGGAAGGATGTAAGATATCGAATTTTAATTATTATTTATGTAAATAATAATTATATGGTAAGGACTAAATTGTAAGGTTTTTGGACCCATTTGAGATAAAAATGAGAAAAGAGGGTCAAGTGGGAGTTTTTGGGAACTTTAGCATTTGTTCTTATCCTTGCCACATCATCATGGGCTAGAATTTTCTTCAAGTGATTTAAATCACTCGGCCAACCCTTGTGCCACACAAACAAACAAGAAAAAAAGGATTAAATGCTATATAGGAGGATAAGTATACATTGCCACGTCATCAAGTTGGAGACTTATCTCCTTCATGGAGTAATATCCTTGCCCTGTCAAACACACCAAACGCACCAGGAGAAAAAAAAAAAGAGAAGAGAAAAAAAAGAAGAAAGAAGAAGGAAGAGAGAGAGGGAACGCGAGGGAGAGAGAGAGAGAGAGAGAGAGAGAGAGAGCGAGAGAGTGAGTGAATGAGGAGAGTTTGAGGAGGAAGAAGAAGCTTGGCCGACAGCAAGCCACCGAGACCAAATCTCACGCGCGCGCTCGGACCGAGAGGAAG
Source organism: Urtica dioica subsp. dioica (assembly GCF_054948205.1). Lineage (NCBI taxonomy): Eukaryota > Viridiplantae > Streptophyta > Magnoliopsida > Rosales > Urticaceae > Urtica > Urtica dioica. The sequence goes on along the minus strand of NC_142765.1, from coordinate 7,388,220 downwards.
TGAGCCACCGCGAGCGGAAGTGAGCCACCGCGAGCACGCCAAGGACGCCGGACCGAGAAAGACACCGGGAAAAGAGGGAGTGAGCGCTGAGGAGACCCAATTTCATGAAGTAAGGTGAGAATTCGTTCTTGCCCTGTTTTGATTTTGAAGTTAGGGTTGGAATTTGGGGCTTTTCAATTATGAACGTGTTTGATACTCCTTGAATTGGTTTGGTGCTCGAATTGGTGTTTTATGATCCTAAGAATCTTGATTTTGGATTAAATTCTGGGTTTTGGGTGTGTTAGTTGGCCGTGTGGTGTGGTTGGCTGGAGATTTTGTGATGGTATGTTGAAGTTATTGTTGATGATTCGAGACTGTTAGTGTTGTGTTGGCTGGAATTGTTAAGCGTTTTGTTGTTGTGTTTTGGATCGAAATGATGTGAAGTTGTTTGTGATGACGATTAGAATCTGAGAAGTGTGTTTATTAGGAATTATGGTTATAGTGTGATATATGTTTTTTTTCAGATTTGTTATAGAATTATTAAGTCGTTTTTGTTGCGAGTTTCTCGTCGAGAGTTAGGCTCGGTTTAGGTAGGCTGAACAACGCTCGGGGCAGCGGCTCGGGACGGCGAGGAGGCTGTCCGAAGATTGGCGGAGGTGCTGCGCGAGCGACAACGAAACGGGGCTGGTTAGCGTGGTTCATCGGCTCGGTTGGAGCGAGCTGTTGGGCCAGGGACGGCAGCGACGCTGTGGCGGCTCTCGGGGGGCTGTTTACGGGAGTCTCTGCCTAATGTTAACGAGTCGAAATTTCCCGAGTTCCGACTCGAGTCTAAGACGTTATTAAGTAGTTTATTTTTTCGAGTTAGTTACGAAGTTTTGATTAAGTTGTGCGAGTGCTCGAGTTAGTACGTTATTATTATTATGTTTTATAGTCAAACCCGTTTGATATATGTTGTTAAGAAAAATAAATTAGTATGTTATCATTATTAAACTCGTTGATTATTCAAATAATTATTTAGTATTCTTATTTACTTAAGTATTAAAAATCGAGTTCGACTATAAGCTCGACTCTTTTAATTTGAAAAAAAAAAAAATATCAACGAGAAATGTTTTATTTACGCACGAAAATAGAAATAAAAGAACGGTTCGACTACGAACCGAGGGTTCGGTTATTTCATAAACATTTTATTAAATCGAATCCAAGATTATTTATATATGGTTAGATATTTAAAATAAACGACTTGGTTTATTTTAAATGAAAGGTTTTTACGTTCTTTTCTTTTAGTTTCGACTTCGGGAACCTATTCTAAGCAGTGAGTCTTGCCCAGTCAAAAGAATAGGTGGTCGAATAGTATGTGACGTTTCTTAGCTTAAGTCAGAGAAGTTATGTCAAGATCTTATTATCTTTAGGCATCGATTCTTTTCTGTATCTCTGTTATGTTCTCATGTGTTCTTGATTGCTCGTGTTTGAGACGCTCTGAGTAGCGTGACTAGGAGGACGTTTGAATACGTTCCTTATGAGCTTTCTTTCCAGTAGAAGTATGTACGTTAGTATGCCGAGGGATGAGATACTGAATACGCTCCATGTTCGATCTTCCTCTTCTATAGATAAGTCCAGATTGCTACAAGGATATCAGTGAGCGTAAAGATATTACGTGGACGAAGCTACGTGAAGTAAAGAAAGGACTCTTTCTGTTGGAAGAGAAGGATTCGGGATTCGAAAGAATCATATCCAGGTAAGTAGAAACATTTCAACTGTATCACAAAAACAATGTGTTGTGTGTGCTGCTTATGTGCTTGCATTTACATGATATGATATGTGATTGTTGCATTTATTGCATTTGCATTCATGTGCATCTCATCTAAAAATGGAAAAGAGTTTTACGAGAAACGAGGTTTTTCGAAAGAAGGATGTGTGTTGTGGATCGTCCATGAATGGTTGGCTAGCTCCTAGGATCGGGGAGTTAGCTACAACTTCGCGAGATAGGATCGGTCTCACGAAGGATCGGGTCATTTGAATAGTTCTGGGAACCTTATGACTTCGATGAGCGGACCGTATGTAGTACTGGGTACCTTATGGTCACGTCGGACCATTTGAATAGTGCTGGGCACCTTATGGTTGCGACCTCCGGGCTGTATGTCATAGTGCTGGGCACCTTACAGCTGCGGCGTTAGTCATACATGTATGCGAGAGGACCTGAGTGAACTGTTTACAACACACACCTTGCGCGCAATTAAGAAGAGATTTAAAGAGAGAAAAAGATGAGAAAACTTGCTTGGGTTTTAAAGTGAAAATCATATCATATGCATTGTTTCTGCTTATTGGGCGTTAGCTCATTCGTTTTTGTGATACAGGTGAGGGATGTGAATAAAAGATGTATATACGGTAGCGGGTTGACTGGCGAGCGCTTCCACGTAGACGAGACTTCGTATATGGGCTATTTTGACCTGATGGACCTAATAAGAAATCGTTTTGAATAATGTTTTGTGAAAGTGGTTATGTTTTGCGAAGTCTGTTTAAGACCTAGAGGTCAAGTAGATTGTTTCTTTCACTATGTCGTTTATGCATGTAGACTTTAAGTCAAAACGATGGTGTTGTGTGTAGATACGAAAGGTTTGTCATGACGTCGTGTCGTTTATGTTTTTTTTTTTTTAAAAAAATTCCACGTGTTTTCATTAAAAATAAACGACTCGTCGGGGCGTGACACCCAGGGTCGGCGCATCCTCCCCGGCGCCCAGTTCGTCGGGCGCGGCTTCTCCCAGGACGAGCGTCCTACCGGCACTGCTTGGGTCTCCCCTCGCGACGCCTCCAGCCCAGACGGCACCGACAAGGGCCGGCGCACCTTCACCCGGGCCCGCCTCGCCGAGCGCGCATCCACCCAAGCCGCGCGTGTCCCCAGCGCTCCCGAGGCTCGGCTGGGAGGGGTCTCCCCAGATGCCAGCAGTGACCGGCGCAGCGCCGCCCACGACCGGTGCACCTCCCCCGGCGCCGGCCTCGCCGAAGGTGGTCTCCCCCGCGCTGGACGACTCGCCAGAGCCTCGCTGGCCGGCCCAACCTACGCGCGCGACGTACCCAGCGCGCCCCCCTACCAGGTCGGTCCTGCGTTGGTCGGCCAAAGCCTCGTCGGCGCCCGGCGAGTCCAGGCCGGTGTCCCCTTGGCGCGCATCGTCTTCTTCGCCAACTAGCCACACTTCGATCGACGGAAGTCGCCCCTAATCATCTCTGCCACGTTGTTGCTCGAAGAAAACGAGGGCGGTACGTTGTAAGTGATCGAGGGGGATGAGAATTGAGCCCAAAAATCATCCAGGTCCACGCTTTGATTCCTGAGCAAGGGGAAAAGGTCATCTTCGATGGACCCACACCCCGACAGGAGGTTGGTAGGGTCCATTGACACGTGCAACGAGACAAAAGATGCGGAAAATGATGCGACCTAAAGAAAAAATAATAATTAAAAGGGTTCGAGTCAAACCTTTTTATGACGGGTCGCACCGGTGGGCCGACGACGACGAGGATCTTGAGTTTACCGCACAAGTTTCACTCGGCGATAAACTCGGGGGGCTAATGTTATCGGCCCGACCCCGATCACGGCCGAACAAAGGCGAAGCGACATCAAACACGCTCCGGCGGCTTGCCCCGGCCATTGGCCGGCCTTAGGGCCAGCCTCGACCAATGGCCGGCCCAAGGGCCAGCCTCGGCCAATGGCCGGGCCAAGTTATCCTCGGCCACTGGCCGGCCCAAGGGCCGAGTCAAGATTATACCCGGCCATTGGCCGGGCCAAATTATCCTCGGTCATTGGCCGGCCCAAGGGCCAGCCTCGGCCAATGGCCGGGCCAAATTATCCTCGGCCATTGGCCGGCCCAAGGGCCAGCCTCGGCCAATGGCCGAGTCAAAGCTATACCCAGCCATTGGCCGACCCAAGGCTTGCCTCGGCCAATGGCCGGGCCAAATGTGTCCACTCGGTCGCCTATAAATAGAGAGAGGTCCGCCCTTTCCCAATGATAATCCAATTTTGAGTCCCGAAACGCTGCCGAACTCATAACTCGCTCGTTTCGCTCATCTTTGGCCTCTAAACACTTCAACCCTCAATATTCCACCTCAATCCTACTAATGTTGAGCGTCGGAGAGGTCAACAGAGGCACCCCCTCTGTTTTCCCTTTGTAGTTCACACCTCTTTTCTTATCTTTTCAGGTGTTCGGACGAGATAAACATCACCAACAGCTAAGGGACGACTTGGGATACCAAGTCCGACACGCTCGAACCAAAGCGAGGCCACTTGGTCCGGCCTTGGGCCTAACCACTTCCGGTTCCTGAATCGTTGTCCGAAAACGAGCGACAACAACCACAGTCCAATACGGGTCGGTCAATCGCAGCGAGTTGCCTCTAGCAACGAATGCTGGACGAATGCCTGACTAGGCACGAACGCCTCCCCCCCCCCCCCCTCAAATGCTAAAATACGACAAGTCGTAACGCTAAATGAGCGGAGGACGAATCCCAACTAGGGACGTAAAACCTGCCAAAACTATTGGTAAGGACACAAGCCCTTCGGGCCACGTTAGCTCACAAAGAAGGCATATACGAGCAAAGCTGCTCAATACGAGATAAACATTCAACTTGAAAGCAACAAAATATCTCATATACAAATAAGAGCCACTGCTCTGATTCCAAAGAACACGTGCTGAATAAAAAGTGCGCGAAAAATAAATGAAATCCCGAAAAAATGAAAAAGCAAAGCGCCAAACATACGCGCTATAAAAAATAAATGAAAAGAGCCACATGGCTCACATAGCACCCTCGTCTAGTAGGGGAAACAAGGATTTTGAAGAAGTCAAAAGTGACCCCCCGGGCCTCGTTCTCGGTCGCGGTCGCCTCCCGACACTCCACCGCTCCAGCTCGACGGGCCTCCTCGGTCCCTATGTCGTAGTCATCTTGTAAGTCGGACGCTCTTCGCTTTGCTTTAGCAAGCTGGGAAGAGAGGCGAGCGTTCTCCTCCGCCATAGAGTCGCGCTCGCACTCCGCCCGGACACGCGTCGCTTCGCTCAAAGTGAGTTGACTGTGAGACGTCTCCAAAGCATCGGACCGAGCATCTACCTGTCTCCGGAGGTCGGCAACCTCGGTGCGAAAAACCTCCGCCGATCGGGATGCCACCTTGCAAGCTCGCCATTCTTCGGTCAGCTCCCCCGCCATCTTGGCGACCAACATCTGAGCTCCATCGCGCTGATCTTGGGCGATCTGGAGTTCCACATTTGCCTCACGAAGCTGGTCTCGAAGTGTCTCGGTTTCCGCCCCCGGGTGCGAACCTCACTCGACCTGAACCAGCCTAGCCCTCGTCTGAGCAAGCTCTTCCTGGGCGGCCCCCAGGCGCCGGATGAAGTCATGCAAAATCCTGTCGCTCCACACGGCCCTCGCATACGCCTGCGACGACAAAAAGCAAGGGTTAAAACTGAACCTATGCTTACAAAAGAATGAAGAAGAATACTGACCCTTTGAGCGTCAGTAACCCTTGCTTGAAAGAAGGCGATGTCACTCTTCGACACCACGCCCTTCCACCAAGACAGTGAGGACTCCTCAGATGTCGAAAGCAGTCACCTCGAGACTCTATCGCCTCCAGCTCCACCGCCGAGTTCACCTTCTTGGGTTCGTAACGCTCTTCAGGAGGCGCCGAGGTCGAAGCCCTCTTCAAAGAGGTGCGGGGCTCTGGTTCAACCGGGCCGGCAGTCTCGACACGCTCTTCCCTCGCCTTGCGGTCACCAACCCTAGAGCGAATCTCCGCCATCCGCTTGGGGTTCCGAGAAGCGGAAGCCAGTCTCCGAGCTCACCTTTTTGCAGCTACACAAGACAAAAAAGCAAAGGTCATGTTTCTGTCAACAAAGAGATTTTTTAAACCACAAAATTACCTCGAGAAGCAGGAACGGCTGGCTGAGCCTCGGGACTCGGGGGCCTGCTCGCCTGGCGCTCCTCCTCGGTGCCCGGAGCAAAGGGTGGGAACCACCCGGTAAGCGCCATCAACTCGGGAGAACGGAACCGCTCACCTGCCTTGCGAGCTTCCGACATCCCCGATATCTCTCTCACAAAAGGGAGCTCCGCCGCCCCCTCATCCACTGAGAAGTCTTTCAGGCGACCGAAGCGAAGAGGCGCTTCACCAAAGGCATTTGTCGAGACCCACACCCACGACCGGCGGCTAGGCGGGTCGCTATCGTCGACCAACCTCACGTTGCCCCGAGCGCGGGCCATGTGAAAGCTCGGCTGCCCCGACGTCGGGAAGATGGCAACCAGATTGCGGAAGTCGTCCACAGTCATGGCACGCAGCATCTGACAGTGCCACTGCATGAAACATGTAGCCAACATGCGATAGAACGCCGGGCTCATCTGGCATGCATGGACCCCTAGTCGGGTCAGAATCTGCTGGGCGATTGTCAGGAATGGGAGACGCAGCTCACAGATAAGGATCCCGATCGTCACGGCCGTAAACCCGTCCCTCGGGCGAGAGGGCTTGTCCTTGGGGGCAGACCTGAGCAGCCCCACCGAGGTCTCCCGAAGCGCGCTAAAGACTCGGGTGGTGAGCGTGCTTGTAGCATTGATCCCCTTGCAGTCTAAGCCGACGGGGGAAACAGAGTCGCCTACTTCGTACAGGCGAGTCCTTTCCAGAGACTTGGCGTAAGTGTCGCCCGAAGACTCCACGGACTCAAAGGCCGTCCAGGCCGTCTCCAACACCTTTCCGCTACGCTTCTCCTTTCCCTTCACGGGAGGACCCTCCAGGTCCTCTCCAAGGCCTTCTGAGCCCGACCCTAAAGGGTCGTCGGAGTAAATCTCTTCCAAGAAAGATTCGGACGGCACTATCGCAAGTTCGGCGCCCGAGGCATCTAAGTTAGACGCCCGGGGAAGCCCTGCGCTCACCATCGCTTCACCTCGCTGCTTAAGCAAGGGGGCATCAAAGGACGCCTCGCAGGAAACCAAATTAATCACCAGTCGTGAAGAACGTGAGTCTTTGGACCCTTCGTCCTCCCCTTCGGAGCCACACCATGTAGGTAGGCCGCTCCCGAGCCCCGCCAGCTCGGCAACCGCCGCGACGTCAGTCTCCAACTCTGCGAGCCATTTATCGGCCGCGCGAGATTCTTCCTAGACAAAGATGGGAATCCCATCAAGTTCCTAAAATGGACCCTTGCCCCCCCCCCCCAAAGTCTTGGAGAGGGCAGGAAAAGTCCCAGCCCCGCGCGCGCCCTGCGCCCTCGGGCGTCCCGGTCCCCGCGCGCTCCCGCACCCCTAGGCGTCCCGGCCCGCATGCGCCCCTAGGCGTCCCGGCCCGCGTGCGCCCCCGTACTCCCGGCCGTCCCGGCCCGCGCGCGCCCTGCGCCCCCAGGCGTCCCGGCCCGCGCGCGCTCCCGTGCCCCCGGGCACCCCGGCACGCGCGCGCTCTCGCGCCACGGGCGTCCCGGCCCCCGCGCACTCCCGCGCCCCGAGCGTCCCGGCCCGCGCGCGCTCCCGCGTCCCGGCCCACGCGCGCTCCCGTACCCCGAGCGTCCCGGCCCGCGCGCGCTCCAGCGACTCGGCCGGGCGCCCCTGCTGCCTCGGCCGGGCGTCCCTGCTGCCCCAGCCGGGCGCGCTTGCTGCCTTGGCCGGGCGTCCCTGCTGCCCCGGCCGGGTGTTCCTGCTGCCCCGGCCGGGTGTTCCTGCTACCCCGGCCGGGCGCGCTTGCTGCCTTGGCCGGGCGTCCCTGCTGCCCCGGCCGGGTGTCCCTGCTGCCCCGGCCGGGTGCCCCTGCTGCCCTGGCCGAGGGCTCCTGCTGCCTCGGTCGGTCACCCCGCGCCCGTTCAAGCGTCTCGCCTTGCGCGCCCGCCGCCCATCCAAGCGTCTCGCCCTACGCGCCATGCGCCCGTCCAAGCGTCTCGCCCTGCGCGCCCCGCGCCCGTCCGGGTGTTGAGTCTCGCGTGCCCCGCTCCCGGCCATCCGGTGGGCCTTGAGGGGACCGGCCCAAGGCCTCCTCCAACACTATAAATACCCCCCTTCCCCCTTGGGGGAGGAATATTCATTCCAAAACAATCCAAACTCACACTCACACTTCTCTTCTCCACACAACACTCTCTCTCGAGAACTCTCTCCTCTCCCGCGCTCTTGTGACATTCCAAGAGCGCGCACTCCTCCTCCCTCGGCTCAGAAACTGAAGGATTCCCCTCCACGAGAGGGAGCACGCTCCTCTTCTGCGACCCGAGTCTCGGCGGTGCATACACTGCTCTCCCGCTTCTTGGCCCTTGAGCTAGAACTCCGAGCTATGAGGCAAGCGACCCCTCTAAAGTCTTCACTATAAGCTACGAGCCGGGTCCTACTCTAAAGCCTTGGATTCTCAAGCCTCCGAGCCCAAGATAGCCCCCAACATTCAAACTGAACTACGTTCTGACCTGATCCCGACTAAAGTGTACGTAGGCAGCCAACCTTTGGCACGATCACACCCTCCAAAACACACCTCAGGGTCTTGGAGGGTGCAACTCGGTCAACGAGTTCACATTTTTTGCCCGAGTGCGATCACTTGATCCGGCCTTGGATCGAACCGCCTGAGGTATTTAATCGTTGTTCATTTTCGTGCGACAACAATCATCATAAAGCTTCAAACAGACAAGGAAGAATGAATGAACGTTTCAACTTTTATTAATGATTTAGCATTTACAAGCAAGAGTCTTCTTGAGACTATATTACATCAAATATACATAAATAGACACTACTACTCTTCTTGTGGGCACCATTGACAACACTTCATCACTACCATCTTTGAGAATTTTCGTCACTAAGAACACCCTTGCCTTTACCACGTGGCCCTCCAAGCAAAACATCAACAGCTGGGCCGTCCACATTGATGTCCTCGTCGCTTAACTCACACCCAAATTCTTCCTTGGTTGGCTCTGATACGCTGCCCATGTATCTTCATCCATGTCCGAAGTATTATGCTCATCATCAGGTTCATCATGATCATGCTTCTCTTGTTGCTCAGTCACAGCTTCATAGGGCTATGCTTGCTCAGTCGCACCTTTGTCGGCCGCTGCGTGCTCATTAGCAGCTTTATCAGGCTCGTTTTCTTGCTCACTAGCAATGTTTTCATCTTGTTTCATATGTGAATCTCCAGTCGGATGCTCACAGTACATGTGTACCTCCCAGTTTGACTTTAAAATCTCAAAGATGTCTTCAATTAAACTCGCGTCATTGTCAACAAACGAAAGTCTTAACGGGCCAATACAAAACTTCAAGAAGTAGGCATGAGCAATTGAATAACCCAAATAATTTTTCATCATCTTGTTCAACACCACAACAGACAACTTGTCGACATCGGCAAACTCAACAACACTAACAATCCAGCATCGTACTTGAATTCATCATTCTCGAATGCCATCACCCCTCCATGGTACACATTCAGTTTGAAACAACCACCACTTTGCATCGGGGTCCCATTTCTTTTCGGAGGAGTTGTCTTTCTCGGGGACGATTTTGACGGCCGTCCCGTCGACGGAGTTGACTTCGACGCCGTCTGCTTCGTCGGCAATTTACCCTTTGCTCTCGCCATTACGAAATTAGGGTTTCAGACACAGTTCGAGTCTATCATGTGTCGATACCAATTCTTGAAGGTTTGAATGGTTTCATCGATTTTTGGTTTGTTTCTTTTTAATTTTTAATTCTTTTCACAATTTCACACGGTTAATTTCTGCATTATTTATTTATCTATTGCTTTATACAACATTACCATTTTACTCAATTAATGACCAACTCGTGACATGCACGTGGTCAAATTTCAGCATTTTTGATGACCCAATTGACAGAAGGGCTAAATGAGTTTATCGTGACATTCACGAATGGGTGAATCGGAATTTTTTTTTCGGTTCTGGGACCATACTGTTAAACGTCACATAGTCGAGGGACCAAAAATATCATTTCTCCAAAATATAATGAAGCACTTGGACTAGCATCTCTTTGGAAATTAGTTTACGTAGACCTTGTAAATGCCAACATTTACCAATCGATAAAACAAGGTTTTTTGTTACGCATTTGTTTAGGATAATATTAGTGAATATACAGATAGATTTGTAGTAATATGGAAGTTTTATTGATTTAAGTTAGGGTTATTGAGGTTTACAATTTCAAGGATAAAATTCACAGATCGCTAGAGAAGTGGATTTTACAAATAACTAACAGTTTCTATTTGTTAGTTATGTATAATTTCTTAAGAAAATGGACAAAACTCGTTTATATTCTCTTTTGTTTGTATCTGATATTAAAACAAACCATATGTTTGTATTAAAGTTTTTGATTGTTCAAATTCCTTCTTCTTCTTTTTTTTTTTTTTTTTGCATTTGTCATTAGATGTTTTTTTCAATTATCGCTTGTTTGCTGTGGATTTTTAAGAATGAAAATATAAATTTGTTTAGGGCTGAATGAATTTTCATAACAACCATATTGCGTTGTTGAGTTTGTGTTTTTGGTTTTTTTTTTTTTATTATTGTTTGATCGAAAATGATTGTTAAAATTCTTAATTAACGATTATTTTTCTGTTTGTTTGCCTCATTAACAAATAAATGATAAAGTTTGTTGCTTTTTAGTTTTCGATTTTGTTTGTATATTTATAAACTTGATTTTGCATAATCATTTTGTAGCATGGATTATTATTATTTTTTTTTTTTTTATGTTTTAGATTAAGGACAGTTATTTGTTACCCATTGTTTTGATTTTTATTTGTTAATACACAAACTAAATGTCGATTGCTACAAAGCTGATCACTTTATATTCGTTGATAAAGTAACTTAATGTTATTTGTTTAAAAACTGAATTTTTTTGTTTGTTAAGAAACTAACAAAATTTGTTTGCTAAAAAAGCTGAATTTTTTTGGTTTATTAATACACTTAGATTATCTGCAATGGAGATGCATTTTGCATCAACATGTAGAGAATCCCCTCCAATCATGAGCTATAATTTGATGCATTCTCCAAATTTCATCGCATTTGAATAGTGGTGATCCAAATAGATGCATATATAGATGCATAAATTGTTTTTAATACCAAATTTTTTTAATAATTTTAATATTGGCCCTAGTTTGAATTTGTAGTTACAATTTTGTCCCTGATGTATATATTTTTAATAAGATAGCTTAAATTATTAATTGAATATAAATATTTAAATATATATATATATATTCTAAAATACTTCAATTCAAATACAACTCATACATTAACAAAAAAAAAAACTACAATTAACCCACAATACTACATAGACAATTGAAATAAAAATAACAAAGACATTAACAAATGAAGAGTCAAATATAGATTTGCATGAACAAACTCTTCATGGTTTGCGTAAAACAGTACATTCACAATCAAAGTGTCAAAGGGCTATTGATATCTCAATATGTTTGTTAGGAGAATCTATGATGTCTGGTTATGGGACATTGAGAGTTGGAGACTCTATAGTTCTTCCTATGTATCTTCTGAAGGTACTGAATTGACCAGTGCATTTCTAGAGACAGAATAAGAACAAACCATTTAACCTCTTATGTCTCGGAGTCACTATGTATGAATTGCATCATGCTTACCTCAATCCTGAAATGAGACATGTCATTTCATAGCTTACGTATTCTCATTTGAGAAAGTCAGAGTTCTAGATTCACTATGTGATATAGACAAGACCAATAGGTGAAGTACTAAGTTATGAAGATGTCATGAGTAACTTTGTGAAGATCTCATAGATATGGAATTCATGTACAAGATTGCTGAAATGCAATGTATATCACATCATGCTTTGTTCCTTGGAATGTGAATAAATGAACTGACCAGTGTCCAAATTGAGCATGACTCTTTTGGATGAATCAATGTGACTTGTTAGCTCCTCGTAATACATTGTTTCTAACTTATTCAAGCAACAAAGGAGTTGAGGAAATAACAACTAGAAGGGTAAAATGGTAATTTTATAAATCCCATCTAGTTGATGATATTCATGAAGAGTAAATATAGATAATATTCAATGGATCCACTCATTAGAATTAAGTAGAATTCTTGAGTAGAAAATAAATTCATTTGAACCGACAGATTTCAGTGCCAACTCTTTAGTGGAGTCAGTTGACATTCACTACTACAAATAAGTCTTTCTGGTGCGGAAGGGCATTAGGTGCGACTAGTCGCACCTAAAAGTCGCACCTAATTAGGCATCAGGTGCGACTTGACGCACCCAAAGGGTTCCAAAAATGAAAAAAAATTCGCTGATTTTAAGTGGTATTGGGTGCGACTAGTAGTTTTGAAAACTTTCAGGTGCGACTAGTTGCACCTGAAAGTCTAAAAAAAAATTCGGCGCTCAACTTCTCCCCATCATTTTTTTCCATTTGTCTGACGTGGAATTAATTTGTAGTTTTTTTTTTTTTACTTTCAGGTGCGACTAGTCGCACCTATTAACTTTTTTAGGTGCGACTAGTCGCACCTATTGGAGTATCAGGTGCGACAAGTCACACCTGATTACTAGGGTTAGTTTATAAACTCAGCTTCATCTTCTTCGTTCACTTCACATCCTCTCTCCCTCCCTCTACGACTCTCCCTCCCTCTGCGACTCTCCCTCCATCTCTCCCTCCCTCTGCGACTCTCCCTCCATCTCTCCCTTTCTCTTCTCCGAGCCTTCTCCGACGTCCAAGTCCGCGCGCCTTCTCCGATGTCCAAGTCCACGCGCCGCTCTTCTCAGACCGGTCTTCTCCTCCTCCGTCGGTCCTTTCCTCCGCAGCCGCTCCTCCGCGCCGGTCCTCTCCTCGGCGCCGATCCTCCACAGCCGCTCCTCCGCGCCGGTCCTCTCCTCCGCCTTCGCTCCTCCGCGCCGCTCCGATCTCCTCCGCCTAAGGTATAATATTTTTTTGTGTATATATATATTAATAATTAGTATTATATATAGATATATATATATATATATATGAAGAAAAAAAAATTTAAATGGTTTAGTATGTTTTAATTAGTAATTTAGTATGTTTTAATTAGCATATATAATTAGTGTTGATAATTATTAATTAGTTTTAATTAGTAATTTAGTATGTTTAGTTTCAAATTCTATATATGTGTTTAGTATGCTTAGTAGTTTAGTATTTACGTTTCAAATCAAATAAATTGTTAGTATGTTTAGTTTGATTTTGATTGTTAACATGTATCAAATATAGTGTTTATAATTAGTTTAGTAATATGCTTAGGTTAATGTTTAGTTGAAATTAATTGTAATTGTAAAAGTTTAGATTAAATATTATTTGAAATTGAAATTGTAATGGAAATCAAATTGGTTAATAAGTTGTTAGTTTAGTTAACTAATTAATTTATAGTTTAATTGTTAACACTTTGTACTTAATAATGAAATTGGTTATGTAACTAATTTTAAATTTTAAATGTTAGTTTAATTAAGATTTTTTTTTGAAGAAATAGTTTAATTAAGATTGAAATTGGTTAATTGTTTAACTATTTTATTAGATTAGTTGTTTATGATATTGTAATTAATTAATTACTGAGTGATTGTTTTATAGTTTTCATTGATAAAATGTTGTGACCGAGCCACGGAGGCTCGGTTTAGGACTTAGTTAATTAATATGATAGTTTCTGGATGGATTTTAAATGTTTTTAAAGTACTTTGCAGGTTTTTGGTTTAACAATATTATAGGGGAAACTCTGCCAAAATTTCGGTAGAGTTTTGAACCAATTAGAATCGAAATCCACTAGAAACAGTCCATTTTCAAAAACAATCCATTTTTCAGGATTGTTTCTAGGATTTTGAGGCGCATCTTTCCCATAATTTCTACAATCCATTTTAAAAAAATAAGATACCTTTCACAGTCTCTCTCTCATTCCTTCTAAATTTGCTCTCGGTCTTTTAGTAAGATAGGACTTTCAATGCTAATTAATAATTCTCGTTGTCTTTCTCGTTCAGCGAAATCAATGTCTAATCCAAGTAGAGATTGGGTTACCGAGAATGAGAGGTTGAGCTTGCAGTATAAAACAGGGGTTAACGAGTTTATCCGCCTTGCAAGCAGACAACCGAACGAAAATGGCCAATATCGTTGTCCTTGCAAGTCTTGCAACCGTGAGATGGCACGCCATCGGGGTCGTAAGGCATCACCTCTTGGACAATGGGTTGACCCCAGGATACACAGAATGGTATCATCACGGCGAGCGCCTTGTCCTTACTCATGGTGAAGACCCCATTGGAACTGATCAGAGAGGAGTAGGAGAATTGCACGACGCTCTGCATGATATCATGGACCCACGAGGATTTCGACAACTTTGCGGATCCGACTCCGAGCGAGGTGCGTGCGGAGGAGCAAGTGGAAGACTTATTTGCCGAGTTGGAAACGGAATTGTACCCTGGATACAAAGAGTTTTCGTCTTTATCGTTCTTGGTTTCGTTGATGCACATCAAAGTCACGAACCATTGGACGAACAAGTCGTTCACAGAATTCTTACAGCTCTTGATGAAGTCTCATCCAACTGGTAATCGAATTCCGGAAAAGCACTACGAGGCAAAGGAAAAACTGAAGCGCTTCGGCATGGGGTACGAGATGATCAACGTGTGCACAAACGACTGCGTCTTGTTTCGAAAAGATCTCGAGAAAGTTGAAGTGTGCCCAGTTTGCAACGAGAGCAGATGGAAGCTGACTGGGAAACAGATACCGCAAAAGATATTGCGATATTTTCCTTTGAAAGATCGATTGAAGCGGTTGTACGCCTCTCGACACACATTGCTTCAGATGCAGTGGCACGAAAGAGATCGCGTCAGAGAAGAAGGCGTTCTGCGACATCCTGCGGACGGTACGACGTGGAAGAACCTGGATGAGAGATACCCAGAATTTGCCGAAGCTCGGAACGTGCGGCTTGGATTAGCTTCTGATGGGTTCAACCCGTTTGGAGAAATGAGTCTAGCATACAGCATGTGGCCTGTGGTACTGACTGCGTACACCTTGCCGCCTTGGTTGTGCATGAAGAAAGAGTACCTTATGCTGACGCTTCTGATTCCCGGGCCGAGCTCACCAAGAAAAAACATGGACGTGTTCTTGCAGCCACTAGTTGAAGAGCTGAAAGAATTGTGGGAGACGGGATTCAACGTTCGAGATGGAGCCAACGATGAAGTGTTTCGGCTGCGTGCTGCGCTACTCTGGACGATAAACGACTTTCCGGCTCGATCGTATTTGTTGTCACTGATTTTCGGACAACGATTTAGGAGTCACAGGCGGTTAGACCCAAGGCCGGACCAAGTGGTCTCGCCTTGACTCGAGCGTGTCGGGCTTGGTATCCCAAGCCGTCCCTTAGCTGTAGGTGGTGTTTGAGCTCGCCGGCATACCTGAAAAAGATGAGAGAACCGTGAGCTAAGAAGGGAAAACAGAGGGGGTGCCTCTGTTTACCTCTCCGACGCTCAACATTAGTGGGATTGAGGTGGAGTATAGAGGTTTTAGAGGTGGTGAAAGGCCAAAGATGAGTGAAACGAGTGAGTTATGAATTCGACAGCGTTTCTGGACTCAAAAATGGATTACATGGGTCAAGGGAGGGACCCTTGTATATATAGGCGGCCAAGAGGTGGTTTGAAGACCCCTTGGCCGAGTGAGCATGCTTGAGTCGGCCATTGACCCCCTGAATGGTTGGGTCGGCCAATGGCCGAGTGAACATGGTGGTGAGGTTCACTCGGCCATTGGCCGAGTGAAAAGCTTGGGCCGGCTGAGGTTCACTCGGCCATTGGAGCTGGTGGCTGGGCTCACGAGGTCGGAGGTCGGCCATGGAGCTGGAGGCCGAGCTCATGAGGCCGGAGGTCGGCCATGGAGCTGGAGGCCGAGCTCATGAGGCCGGAGGTCGGCCATGGAGCTGGAGGCCGAGCTCATGAGGCCGGAGGTTGGCCATGGAGCTGGGGAGTCCCGGGGTGGTCGCTATCGCGGCCGTCGCTGCTCTACCGGGCCGAGATGGACCGGTAACAGTATTTATCGGGATGGAGTGGCCAAGGATATCTCGCTTGCCCCACGTGCAACCTTGACACGCCGTCTCTGAAAGTCAGAAACAGAATCGTGTACAACGACCATCGTCGATTTTTGCCCACGCGTCACCGATTGAGGAAAAGTAGCGATCACTACACAAATCGCCACGAGAGATGCAATAAACCCGACAAGTTGACTCCGCAAGACATACTAGCTCAGTTGGCTAGTGTTTCTTGCACGAAAACTGGCAAACACGCTGGCTCCGTGGGCGATTCATCTACCAGAGGAAGCGTTGTATGGCGGCCCGGTTCATATGCGGTGGATGTACCCCTTTGAGAGATACCTTGGGACGTTAAAACATTTTGTTAAAAACAGAGCTAGGCCTGAAGGCTCTATTGCGGAAGCTTACGTTGTAGAAGAAGCTCTAACGTTCGTTGGAAGGTATCTGGAGGATAAGAAAAGTGTTAATGAAGTTCCAGTTCGAGAGCTTTCTGTTTTTTTATCCGAGATGTGTGTGCCTTATGGGATGATGAAGCCGATAATATTAGACGATGAGCAGAGAGAGAAGGCGGAGTGGTATATCTATACCAATTTTCCTGAAGTAGATCCATATTTGCTGTAAGTTTATCGATCCATGTGTTTCTCTAAGTTATTACATTGTTAATCTGTTATTTGAGTAAAGTTTCGAACAACGGTGAGCATTTGGAACTCATACGAAGGAATTCTCAAGTGGGCATTGAAGATGCTGAACTCGAAGCAATGCATAGAAAAGAATTCAAAGATTGGTTTGCAAAAAAGGTAAACCCTAAACCTTAACCAAATAATTCAAAGAGTTAAAAGTGCTAAGAATTCCTTTGTTTTGAGATTCATGACATAAAAGTTAGTGGCTCTGGCGTGTCTGAAGAGCTCTACGCATTGTCTGTCGGTTCATTGGAAATTGCCCATCAATATCCGAGCTGTTTTGTTAACGGCGTGAAGTTCATCACTCGTCGTCGTGATAATCAACGAATAACTCAAAACAGTGGTGTATGTGTGCCCGTGGATGAGTACAATTTCTACGGACGAATGGAAGACGTCATCGTGATTAACTACAGACATAACTGTCGTGTCGTACTATTCAAATGCATTTGGTATGGTGACAAGTACAATACAGGGCGAATAATGCACGTTGATAAGATTACTGGAGCGACGAGTTCTTATACCGCTAAAGAGTGGTTTACAGATGAGCCGTACGTACTCGCGACTCAGGCGAAACAAGTCTTCTACATCCAAGATCTTGTTAAAGGTGGCGATTGGGAAATTGTTCAGGAATGCAATCATCGAGGGATTTGGGACATTCCTGAAGTTGACCCTTCCACCTCAGCCTTGGTCCCATTGAAAATAGAATTGTCAAACATCGAAAGTCTGAATCATCGACACGAAACCGCTGAAATTGAGCTAGTCACTATCGTTGACGATGATGAAGAATGTGATGAGGATAATGAGGCACACGTCATTTTTTAGGGAGAAGATGTTGATGTAGATATAGAAGAGGATACTAACATTATAGGCAGTGATGATGATGAAAGAGTAATATTTATCTAATATGTAACCACGGTTTTCCTCCGCCATATGTGAGGGCATTTTAATAAAAAAAATCGTGGTGTCGTCCACGTTTCTTTGTGTTCTAATCTAGTTTTCTTCTTATAGGATGTCGACTGGAGCAGGTGGAGGCGAGGATCCACCACAGACGCCGGGATCCTTCGGATCGAAGAACACACGTGGACCAACGAAGGGTCTCGTGTCAACGAGAGCAGGGGTAGGGACTCCAGGTGCGAATGTAGTTCGCTACGATCGGCGACACATGATGTTCTACCAGGACATCAGGAAGCTAAATCCCATGATCGGCACCTTCTCGAACCGTCTTGGAAACTTGATCAAGGCGACGTTTCAAGCACACGCAAACGACTGGAATGAAGTCGAGCCTCAGCATGTGACGGCCGTTATGACCGCAATCCATAACGAGTACCGTTTTGTGTACGAGCCAGCTGATTGCATTCGCAACGAGATAGAGTCTACTATCATTCGCGAAATGAAGCGGCTGCGACGCAACCAAAAGTCAAAGTTATCATCTAGATTCTTCAACAAGTTTTGCGGGAAAATAGAGCTTGCCAGAGAAGAAACACCAAAGGGCTATATGCACGAGGCTTGGTTGAAGGCAATAGAGGTGTTCAACACACCGGCCCATAAGGTATGAGTTTAACATGATTTTTTTTTCTCATCGAATCGAATTAAATGAATTGATGTCTCGCTGGCAAAGGCTAACCGCAACAGACAAAATGCGAAGAAGAAGCAGACAAAGGCCAGACAAGGGTCGATACCTTTTTTCGCTCATCGACAGAAGGTCGTAAGTTGCTTAATTTTTATTAGCATTAGACACATTAGTCTTATTTTGATGATTAAATTAAACTTGCAGAGGAAGGAGGATGAGACATTGCCATCCGCATTAGCGACGTGGGAGAAAAACCATTAAGATATTAACGGCAACTGGACAACGCCCTTCGCGAATCAACAATTTGTAAGTTACTTTATTTAATTACTTAATAATAATTATATAATAATTTTATTTGGTTTTTTTGTAAAGGCACGAATCAACGCCAAAGTGGCAGATATTTTGCGACAAGCTGAGGAGCAAGGCGAAGAGGTGAGCCTCGAACGCGCAGAGGAGTATGCGATGCATGACGTTCTCGGGCCACGCTGTGATTGGGATGTCGGGATAGGACCCACAACCCCAGTTGGGGCTTTGAGTGTGGCTCGAGCTCAAGACGGAAGCTCGTCTGGTTCGTCATCTCAGTCACGTGCCGATCCAGTACTGTATACCAAGTTGCAAGCTCAGCTGGCTGCACAACAAGCTCAAATGGCGGCACAACAAATCCAGATGGAAGAGATGCAGCGACAGCTGCTCTCGTTTACACAGATGCATACTCAGGCTTCCCCCACAAGCCCACATCCTCAGCCTACGCCGACATCAGCGGCAATGGCTGATAATGTGACGCCAGGTTCTGCGGAGTTTCATCGAGATCGTCCTAGCGGTAACGGCAGTGGCCGAGGAGGAAGCAGTAGTGGCCGCGGAGGCAACTTATTTGAAAGAGGAAATTCCTCTATCGATAAGTTTTATAGGCAACAACGAAAATAGTTGGACTTGTATATTTTTATATTAGCGAACAAACTCGTATTATAGTTTGTATATTAAAAATATTTGAATATGAAATATTAATTTCTAATTCTAATTATAATTCTATTTATTTGTAAATTTTATTTTTTCAAAATAAATTGGGCATCAGGTGCGACTAGTCGCACCCAATAGTTAAGGCGGGAAGGGTATTGGGTGCGACTCGCCGCACCCAATACTATGGCAGGAAGAGTATTGGGTGCGACTAGTCGCACCCAATAAGTTGGCGGGAAGACCTTTGGGTGCGACATGTCTCACCCAAAAGTCAAATTCCCGCCTTATTCTTAAGTTCCCACGGAAAATAGGTCCGACTTCAGGTGCGATAAGTCCCACCCAATAGTATTAGCTGCGGACTATTAGGTGCAACTTAGTCGCACCTAAAGTCGCACCCAATAGTACTATCAGGTGCGACTTTTTGTCGCACCTGATGCCCATATTTGTAGTAGTGATTAAGCTAGAACTTGGAAAAGGTTTGTTAATTTTTTAGTCCAAGTATGCTAGCTCAAGCTTTGTTCATTTAGATCCATGAGGTCACTACCACAAGTCTTTAGAGTATGATTAGTTAAACATGAAAGCTAAGTCAAAACAAGTTCAAATGTTGAACTAGACAAGTTTTACGAAAATTGTCTAAAGGGTAATTTTGTCCTTTTGGACATAGGATGATATGAATCTCAATAAATAAGTTTTTTGACATTGTCATATGATGACAATAAATTTAAGGCACACGGCCATATTAAGAATATTGGGCCTTGAGGATTGAATTTCATTTCAAGAAATTTTATGTGAAAATTCTTAATGGGCTTTTCTTATGTTGTCATGAACAAATGAAGAAACATCTAAAAGCACCATCTAGATGTCCAAACCGTCCAACCAAGAGAAGAAAGAGAGAATATTTTGTGCATTGATGTATGAAGATACTTACCAAAAGAAAAAGATGAAACAAATTTCCTCTATGAGGAAAGTATAGGGGCGGCCAAGAGAGAGCAAGCAAAAGAGGAACAAATTTTCTTTTAGAAGCAAGGAGTAGGACGTGCAAGGTAGGAAAAAAGGAAATGAAGATTTGCTCATGACTATGTGATATTCAATAGAGAATAGGAAACTACCGTTTCAAGGTAATCCTCGTCCTATAAATACCTCACATCATTCACAACTCACAACACACAATTTTGAGATTGAGAGTCTCTCTCTCTAAGTTGACCGCCCTTCTCTCTCTCTTTAGATCTCTCTTTTTGTTCTTTTGTTTTGGCACCTAGGTCCTCATTAGACCTAGTGTTTTGTTTTTTCTCTTTGGCTTAAAGACTCGTTCTTGAGTCATAGTGTTTAAAAGTGTCCACACACTAAATCCTAACCACACTCAAAGACTCTAGTCGTAGAAACTTTCGTGGTTGCTCATAGGTTCAAGAAAACTAGTGCGAGAGGCGAACTGCCTGGGGAGACGAGCATTTCAACCTTCCTAAGGCTACTCAACGTTCAAGCTCCATTCAAGGTTGGTATCGAGTAAAAAAATAAATGTAGTTTTAAAATTTTAAATTATATGTTCATACGCTTTGTCTAGGTAGTAAAAACATTTTACGAGTTTTAAAGAAATTTTTTATATTCCGCCGCTTGCTAGAAGCGATAAATCTTTTCTTAATCCTAGATCTATTCCAACACTTTTCGTGTTGTTGTCCAGATTTTTGCAGAAAGGAATTTTCGAGAGCCTAATGCCAATGATGTTGCAAGAATGCTAGATGTTGGTCAACAACGAGGCTTTCTAGGAATGTTGAGAAGTCTAGATTGTATGCATTGGAATTGAAAGAATTGTCCAACAGCATGGGCAGGACAATACTCTGGAAGAAGTGGTGCACCCACTATTATTAATGCCATGAGTACTTTGTAATGCCAGGTAGCAATAATGATATTAATGTGTTAGAGTCATCTCGGCTCTTTTCTAATCTTACTCAAGGTATTGCTCCTTCTGCTAATTATACCATTCAAGAGAATGAATATAACATGTGTTACTATTTAGCAAATGACATATACCCAAAATGGTCAATTCTTGTGCAAACCATTCAGAACCCACGACGTCGCAAGAAAATATTTGTTGCCACATGACAAGAGGCATGTCAAAACGATGTTGAGCGTGCATTTGGAGTTCTGCAATGACCGTTTGCAATTATGGCAAGACCAGTATGTTTTTGGCGCAAAGAGGTATTGCATGATATAATGACAACTGCATTATTTTGCATAACATGATAATTGAAGACGAGCGTGATTTACATGCCCCAACTGAACTGAAGAAGTGACTAGACCACCTCTTGAAGTAGAAATAGTTGTAGATGAAGACGTACGGTTTCAACAATTTATGAGCAGATATCGATAAATTAGAGACAAAGATGCACATTCTTAAATGTAGTATTTTGGTTTATGTCTTTTGTTTTGGTGCGTATCTTTTTATTATTAAAGTATAATTATTTGGTTTATGTATTTTTTTTATCAATCAATAAATTAGCATGTTTAATGTAATAGAGAAATAAAATATTATTTCATGTGTTTTTGTACATCAAATTAAATGACATATCAATAATGTTGTCGAGGCTCATGACAAAAAGCAACAAACATGAACGATGGCCAAACATTTGCGAAATCCCCGTGTAAGTTTCAAATCGCACTATTAATCATTTTCTTCCGAAGATATTATTGGTTTGTTACACTTTTTATAAACAATATCTAGTAAACAAATAGGGGCTTCTTCTAGTTTTCACTGGTATTTCTTTTTTTCTTTCAAGTCTGATGTTCAATATAGAGTTATTGACGGCAAAACTACTTAATGTTTTCTATTTGTTGTAGTTTAATATCCATTCTCTAAAAATTAAGGAAAAAAAATACTCAATGTTACAATATCCTTTGTTGTCACACGAAAAATGAACAACTATTAAAAGCTTTGGGCGGTTCGACCCAAGGCCGGACCAAGTGGCCGCACCCGAGCCAAAGGTGTGAACTCAAAAGTCTCGAGTTAGGTTTTCTCCAACCCACACACTTCTCAGAGGAGAGAAGGGGTGAAGAGGAGGAGTGACCGTGCCTTTTGTGTCGGCTGCCTACGTACCTGTGTGTGGGATCAGGTTAGAACGTAGTTCAAGGCGTATGTAACGCAGCGTGAGGCGCGGAGCATGGAGGGTGTGCTCGACAGAGGAGACGGAGCGCGGAGGAGTCCTCGGCGATGTCTCGGTACTCTGGGATAGAGTGACCCGAGAGAAAATGTGTGTTTTCTCTCTTTTGGAGACGTGGGAGACTCTAAGTCAAGAGTTCCATGTCGTGGCGGAGATTCCGGACGCGTAGGCGATTTCCAGTCGGAAATGCAAAACGTGTAGGCGATTTCTTGTCAGAAATGGTGGACGCGTCTAGTGTACTAGACGCGTAGGCGATTTTCAGTCAAAAACCGTAGGAACACTCGTGGGCTCGGGATTAATTGGTCGATCAAGAGAGGCGACGCTCGGGAGTCCCCAAGAGCGCTTCGGAATCTCTGAGAACGAGAAATCTAAGAGAATCCGCTTCAGGCCAAGGATGGCATCTAGAGAAGCAGAGGGAAGTCTCAAGTTTCTTGAGAAGGAATAGAATTGAATAGGATGGCTTCCCCCTCAATATGAAGTGGTATTTATAGTGGTTGGAGGGCCTTAAGAGACTCATTTCTCATCCACCGAGAAGAGGAGCGCAGCGCGCACGCAGCGCACAACGCGCGGCGCGCAAACCCTGCCGCGCGCGAGGGGGGAGGTTTTTGGATGCGCGCGCGCTTGCCAAGGGGCTGCGCGGCGCGTGCCTCCTTGGCCTGGTGCACGGCTCGCTCCACGCGCATCGTGCGCGTCTTCTTCATGTAGCTCACCTCGTGGACCTTTTTTGGGCCTTTAGAGATCTTTGAGGACCCGGCTCATTGGGCCTTCGGGATTCGAGATGTCACGCAAATCGCATGAAGCATGAAAGTCTTTACTCGATGAATCAAGGTCGACACAAGGATTTGCTAATCGACTCGTGGATGCATGACTCGACTCGAGGAGCGAGGCTCGACTCGAGGAGAGTGACTCAACTTGAGGAGTTATCTCGACTCAAGGAGAATGACTCGACTCGAGGAAAGTGACTCGACTCGAGGAGAATGACTCGACTCGAGGAGCAAGGCTCGACTCGAGGAGAGTGACTCGACTCGAGGAGAGTGACTCGACTCAAGGAGCAAGGCTCGATTCGAGAGGAATGACTCGACTTGAGGAGCAAGGCTCGACTCGAGGAGCTGAAAGTTCCGGCACGAGGACTTGTTAGTGAATCGTGACGGAAGGCTTGCCGCTCTTCAGGACCTCCAGCCTGACCATCAGCCCTTTGAGCGGTGTGTCTTCTCGGCGTTCCGGGTTTTTCAAAAACGATCGACAACATCATTTACTACTTGTCTGTTAAAATAGATGAAAATACACATATAAGCCCTCTAGATGAGCAAAAAAAAATAATAATAATAAACATCATTTTTTATAATATTAAAAAAATTGCTCATTTTCTATCCTTGGCCTAAATTCTCTACTCCTCTAATGCATTTTTGTTTATTTTAATATTAATTTCAATACTGAAAAAGTTTGAATACATTTTTTTTAAAATAAATTACAAATATTTTAAACTAATAATAAATAATATTTTAAACTAACAATAAATTCTCTACCCCTCTAATGCATTTTTGTTTATTTTAATATTTATTTAATTTTTTAATTTAAGGTTCTTCATTTTCTACAACATTAAAAGAATTAAAATAAATAATAAATAAAATGCTATTAACATGAAGTTTGAAAAAAAATCGTATATATAAATGTACATGCCCGTGCTCATGGTGAGAAAAGAGAGGTGATGAGAAAAAATATAATTTTATTTTTTTATTTTTTTCAACATAATACAATAGTTAAGTTTATTTTTAATTTTGCTCATTTAAATGACTTACATGTGTCTTTCCATCCATTTTAACGGAAAAGTAGTAACAGTTAAAGGATATTGTAACATTGAGTATTTTTCCAGCAGTTTTGAAAGAATGGGTATTAAATTGCAACAAATAAAAAACATTGAGTATTTTTGCCGCCGAAAATTCATCAACATAATAAGTTTTTTTGTTTTTGTTTTTAATTTTCATACGCTTTATGTGTTTTTTGTTGTTTTTTTTGTTTGTCTCCACTGTTCCTTTAATCTTTGAACTTTCCTTGACCTCCGAGAATCCGCCTTTTTCTTTATGCTGATCTTGGTTAATTTTTTTGGTCAATTTTTCTAGTTCCTCAAATGTATACTAATTATTTGAATGTGCACATTTCTGCGTAGCAGAATAGGTTTTTTCCTTCTCCGGACAAAGATTAAAAATGATTCAGGCTTTATCCTTTAGTTACTCAAACAAGTGTAATCACACAGTACGTTAATTAATCGACTTCTTGGGAGATATGTACACAAAATTTATTTCCACTTTCAACTGCTTTTTCGTCTTTCCCTCTTTCCAGGTTTAACTTAGAAACTCAACAGATTTTTTGAAATTGTTTAGTTTAATTTATCAGGTATCCTGAAATAGTGTCTTTTCTATGATTGTTTTTTGAATTGTTCTGTTGGAACCAAGTATCTGCTCAGTGTTTATGCAGATTATCATTTTAGCATTCTAAGATTGGTTATCTTTGTCAAAGCATGTGCTATGCTTGTTTTTTCTTTCTTAAACTACTCTGGAAAACAAAACCTAAAATTCTTTTGTAATCATATTTTTCTCAAGTTAATTTTATCAAGAAAATAATATTTGTCACTCACTTATATAATTATATCTAAAATCTTATATATACATTTTCTATATTATCAATTCAATTTGTAACCGCTTTTGTCTCCCTTTGTGGTAGATTTTTTTTTGTATTCCTTATGTAACCGCCTTAAATAAAATAACATTCATATGCCATTCAAATTTTCCATCCAACATTTCATAAAGTTTATGCAGTTATTGCAAATACAGACTCTATTTTTTATAATACAAATTCCATTTTTCAAATAAAATTATGCAGTTATACAATACTTATCCGAAGGCAATTACTTTTATTAAGATCGTGGTTGGTTATGAAATGAATAACAGCTGATATTATAAATATAGCCCATTTTTTAAATTTAAATAAGTTCACTTGCTTTATATAAATCTCATAACATTAATACTTTCCCTACCATCCATCCTTCCAAAATGTTGCTTCCTTCAAAAACTCTCATCCAAACAGACTCCCTTTCTCATAAAGAAAAGCATAACCACATAATTTCCGAGAACCAAGATGTACAAAATCAACGTCTGTTAGCCCATGCAATAGTCATATACATCTTAGCCCAAAAAAATCATAATTATTAGACTCTGTGACGCACTTTCGAAGACATGGAATCCACGAGAAAATTTCTCCATACAATCTCTCGGAAATAACATATTCTGGTTCCAATTTGAAAAAGATGCAGATATGAATAATGTTCTACGTAGGGCACTCTAGAATTTCGACAAAAGCTTGCTCATCATCGACATCCCTGCAACTCTCTCTCTCTCTCTCTCTCTCTCTCTCTCTCTCTCTCTCTCTCTCTCTCTCTCTCTCTCTCTCTCTCTGCCTAAGGAAGAGTACATCTACACTCCCTTTTGGGTCCAACTCCACAACCTGCCGCTCAGTAGTAGCAAAACTACTTTAGTTGCTCGCTACATTGCTAGCCAATTGTATGGATTTCTTGATCTCGATCCCAACTCCCTGCATTTTGGAAGTGCTTTCCTACGTGTTAGAGTTCTACAAGACACATGTAACCTAATCCAAAGAGGTATGACCATCACTCTCGAACAACCAAAACAATAGTTGTGGATTGATTTTAGTTATGAGAAACTACCAGACTTTTGTTTCTTTTGTGGAAAATTGGACCGTATACTCTCAAAATGCACCGATTACATGGCTTATCAAGAAAATGATTTACCTCTATTAACCCTACCTTTTGGATTCTGGCTGAAAGCCACTAGAGAATCATTGCACAAACATCTTACTTTCTACCCACCATACTCTTCTATTTGCTCAAAATTCATTTTCTTTAGCAATCCTACCTTATCTTCCACTACCCCACATATTCTTGTACAACGATGGAAATACACGATCTCCCATTTACCAGCAACATCATCATACCTCACCCTGATACATCCGAAGATCCCTTCGAGCAACATTTTCTTACCATATTTGGCAATACATCCTCAAATTTAAACTATTCTCCCAGTATGAATACTCCTACAAAAGTTTCACAACTGAATCATGCAATCCTTTCTACATCCCTGGCTACATATCATAATGTCAAGGTGCTGGCAACATCTGAGGTAATTAATTCATCATTCTAATAGCCATATGAATTTCTAATTCTCCCTTATGTCTTTACTTAACTTTTTATCATTTATTTCTTAGTTCCATCAGAGAAAAATATCATGGGTGAAGCTCATATTTCAAAGGAATCAACTCGCTACACAAGGAAAAGGAAATCACTTATGGAACAAAATGCAGTATGAGATCAGACCAAATCCTAGCAAGAAATCGACAAAACAATAAGCCAACTCAACTGCATCTATGAGATCAGACCATTAACTAAGATTGTATTTCCGCTTTTTATAACCTAAATAAATTGTATCTTCACAGCTTTTCTTATGTCAATTATATCTTCCCAACTTCTCTTTCCTTCTGCTTTTAAACCCTAAATCAATTGTATATTCCCAGCTTTTCTTATGTCAAGTGTATCTTCCCAGCTTCTCTTTCCTTCCAAGCATTGTATTAGAATGTACATAGTCGACTCTTGTAATTTTATGCTGTATTTTGTAAAGTACATGTGTATCCGTTAGTGGTATAATTTAAATGTCAGCGTTTTATCATCTTAAGTCATTCTCCTCACTATGGTTATTAAAATTCAGATCTCTATATCATCTTGTAAAAATAAATCTAACATACATTACTGCTTTCTCTCTCCCAAATTTTAAAAAAACTTTTGATTCACAAATACATCTTACCTTTTTAATGGTTCATTAAGAATTAACATTTGCTATGATATTTATCCCTTATTAATAACGCACTCTGACTCAGTCTCTTTTGTATAGATATACCACGCTGAATAATGAATTCTATTAATAATTAAAATATATAATAAAACAATCAATACATCAAACCAGATAATTAAAATAAGCAGCTAAACTAGGCCCACTATCCCTACCTTTAAACGATCTTTTACCAAAACAAAGCCCACTATTTTAACAATTTACTTAACAATCTCATGGATTACAACAACTAAGCCCACTGCTTAAACTTTAACTTCCATCGTAACCCCCTCAATCCAAAAAATCTCAATGCGGTCCCATCGTTTACAATAGCACTCACTACGGCGAAATTTCAAAGTATTGCAGACTATCTGCTCATCTCTCTCTTTCCACTCACACTCAAATTTGCTAAGATACTTTTGATAAATTCTCTCACGATTGAATGATGTAATTGTATATACATACATATATATATACATACATATATATATATATACTAGTCTGAAACACGTGCTTCGCACGTGGTGATTGTAGTTGTAATCAGTAAATAATTATAATATGTATGATATAATTTACCAAGTTTTTCTTCAAACATAAGGTTATAAATGAATATTAAGATATCAAATATTTCAACCATACATAATACTTGGAGAGTATAATTTTTGAGAGACTCATAATAAGTACAAAAACACTGAACCTAATGACTTGTGTCACAACACCGAATATCAATCTCTTCTTCGCCTTTGTCGCATGCTTCGCATGGAAGAGATAGTGAAGGATTTAGGATGTGAAAAAATAAAAATGATTAAAAGCTCACAACATCCAAAGCAAGAGAATCAACACAATGTATTGAAAAAATAAAAAGCTTATAAAAATGATAAATTTAATCAGACAAAAAAAAATTCCCAACAATTACAAATCATCACTAACCCCCAAAAGATATCTCTCCACAAACCAAGCGAAAGCATTGCACTATTTTTAATTATACATGCCATTGCAGATCACAAACCAACCACAATCCAAAGCAAATTAAAATGATTATCGGATTCAAGACCAATGAAGCGAAATTATACGAAGATTGTGATACCGCCCTGCTCATCTGAATGATCTTAGACAAAGATGATAACACTATTGTCCCTTTTCCAATGGATGTAGAAACTTTCGTGAAACAACTGCTCTGTAAACAAGCACATCACAATTCGATACCATAACAATTCACAGAAAGTATATCAGGTAGATAAAAATAATATCAAGTTTTATGTGAAAATTGATTTTGAGCCCTGTTTACCCTTGCCAATATTTGGAGCTGATACCCCATCTCTCGAGACTCGAAAGAAGTTAAAGCCAAGCTGAGATCTCATTTGCATCGTCTTCATCGTCGATTATCATAGCCAATACGCCTGGAGATATTTTTGCATATATAAGAAATTAAATATCTAAGCGTCCTAATGAATTGTTTCAGACCTTGATGTAGACATTTTCGATGAAGAGCTGAGCGACGCCGAGGTGGTAAGGGAAGAGAAATCCGGCGGCGGAGAAGCTGAACCCCGGCGAACTAACCACCGGCCTCCGTAGCTCCGCCTCAACGTCCTATTTCCTCAGCTCCCACACCACTTCGTCGTCCTTCCATATCCTATCTCCGAATGGAGCTCGGCCGAGCGTCGTGGTCTTGACGATCCGAGAGGCTATGCCGATGAAGAGCTCACCGGTGGCGACGGTGAAGGATTTCAAAGGATATGCAAGATGCGATCTGAAAACCTAAATGTAAGCCTAAATGTTTTTATTTTCAAATTGAATGACCACACTAAATTTGTTATATATACTCAAATTGAAGCAGAGATGAGTTACATACTCGGCTACGAGAGATGATCGGAGAGACGGGAGTGGAGAGAAGCATCGCTTCCCTTCGCGTCTTAGAGCTGCCATGGCCATTTTCGCTTCAGATCTGATCACACGATTAGGGCTCGGAGATGTTTGCGTCGTCTCTTTATTTTATTTTCTTTACCTTCTTCTATTTTCTTTTTCTTTTCTTAGGGAGAACACAGACCTCTCGAATGTCGATGTTTGAGATCAACTATTGTAATTCATTTGATATTTTGAGCAATACAAAATGTACTGGTTTGCATCAGAAGCCTATATTAAAACAAGAAATTCTAGAGGATTTGAAGGGTTTGTGTTGAAAGGTACGTACACAAGAAAACTGGAACTCGGTGAGATTCAGGAGGATTTCTGACTTGGAATCCCCACCTTCAATCTCGTAAGAATCTAACTCTCCAGTCGCACCCCCAGCTTCAGACTCCCTCTCGACAACCTACACAAACATAGTGGCTTCTTACCTACCATCAAAATGGCTTTGTATATAGCATGCCACAAAATGGCCACACTTACCTTGGGAGACAGAATGGTTGCCATTGTTGGGTTAAACTGAACAACTGAGCGGAACTTATTGAAGACAACTCTCAAAGCATCATACTCCATATTCTTCAAAATGTCGTCCGCGAGAGCAGATATCTGCACAAGGCACCACAGCAAGACGTGATTCATAGGATTCTTCCGAGTGCACTTTTTCGCAGCTTTTTACCCGAGTAGAATAACTCGACGGATTCTTAAGAGTACAACGGTTTTTTTTTACCTGAGTATAGTTTAGAGGATTCTTCTGCAGCTCGGTTACAGAGAGCTCAATGTCATTCCTGGAATCACGCACGAGCTGGGCTTTAGCCTTCTCACCCACAACGACGTATTTGGTCTCGTTGTCGGGACCAGCGTTCATCTTGTAGAGGAACTTGCTGATCTTGACGGAAGTGGAGTTGATTCCTCCGCAGAGACCTTTGTCGGAGGAAATGGTGACAATGACGTTCCTCTTGGCCTCGACGCTTGGTGTGTCCCCGAGAAGGGTAGTGAAAGGCTGCCACAGACCGCGGGAGTTCTCGGCTCTGGACTGGATTGCTCTCAGCTTCGAAGCCGCAACCATCTTCATGGCTTTCGTGATTTTCTGGATACTCTTCACACTCTTCATACGGGTTCGGACTGATAAACAATACCCAGATTAACTTGTGTGATTTACAACAATAAAGATAACACCAGTCAAATGTTTGGTTCAATATCCATTACCAAAAATCAATAGAAATAAAACACTTCCATAACAGAGACTAAGCGCGTAATCAATTTTAAAAAAAATAACGAAACACTCACAGAAACGAAACAAAGAATCAACCATAATTCTAACATACCAATTTGAGTTGAGATTGTGCGCACTCCACAAGGGGTCTGGTCTCTGCACAAAATTCGACATTCAATTCCGACAATACCCAGATTAACTTGTGTGATTTACAACAATAAAGATAACACCAGTCAAATGTTTGGTTCAATATCCATTACCAAAAATCAATAGAAATAAAACACTTCCATAACAGAGACTAAGCGCCTAATCAATTTTTTTCCAAAAATCAATAGAAATAAAACACTTCCATAACAGAGACTAAGCGCCTAATCAATTTTTTTTTTTTAAAATAACGAAACACTAACAGAAACGAAACAAAGAATCAACCATAATTCTAACATACCAATTTGAGTTGAGATTGTGCGCACTCCACAAGGGGTCTGGTCTCTGCACAAAATTCGACATTCAATTCCGTTCTCAATCATATATGCAAACCCCTAAAATATGTACATATATATATATATATATATATATATATATATATATGTGTGTGTGTGTGTGTGTGTGCATATATATATATTCAAATTGAAGCGGAGAGGAGTTACATACTCGGCTATGAGAGATGATCGGAGATACGGGAGTGGAGAGAAGCATCGCTTCCCTTCGCGTCTTAGAGCTGCCATGGCCATTTTCGCTTCAGATCTGATCAGGCGATTAGGGCTCGGAGATGTTTGCGTCGTCTCTTTATTTTATTTTCTTTTTCTTTTCTTTTTTCTCTGCGAAAAAGAAATTGCCTCGTGTGAAAAATGTTGAATCTCCCCTTAGGTCAGTTTGCAACGAAAGATAGTAAGAGAATACAAACGGAAGAGAGAGAGAGAGAGAGGAAGATGAGAAGATAGTAAGAGACTCGGAATAAAAACGGAAGAGAGAGAGGAAGATGAGGAGCGGCGAAGAAGAAAGAAGGTAGTAAGAGAGAATAAAAACGGAAGAGAGAGGAAGATAGTAAGTGACGTGTCGAATTACGATTGGGTTAAAACAAAATGAATAGTCTATGAACAGTAACTTATCATTCTGACTTATTATATTATATAGATATATATATATATATTAACTCCTAATTATAAAATCAATACTAATTTTAAATAAATTTTAATTTCCTTTGCAGAAGCCATTAACCTCCTGAACGATCATTTAGTTCTTATGGTTCCTGAAATATTGTTATAAACTTTTGTTCCTATATCCCATTGTCACTGGACTTTATAGACGCAAAATTGTTCAATCACCCAAATGTAACATATGCTCTGAACCTTGAAAAACAGTGTCATTTTCTCATTCATTGCAAATATGCAAAAGAAATTTGGAGGACCTCTACCATTAAGCTAAGTTTCAAATTTCTCTATAATCTTAGTTTTGCCGACGTTTTACATTCGGTCCAAAATTCTCTTGATAAAAAAGACTTTCCTTTATTCCTTTGTATCTCATGGTCTATTTGGAATGCTAACGTCAAACTTTCTTCGTGAATTTTAGTCTGTCCAATCGAGACGGCCATCTGCATATATTTTGACGAGTGGTCCTGAACCCAGATAGGACCGCTCCCAAGCAAGATGGATACCTCCAAGTTGCGACCATTACAAGCTCAACGTCGATGCTTCAATTCCTAAATATTCAAACTGCATTGGTGTTGGAACTATCATCCGCAACTCTTCTAGACTGGTAATGGCTGCATTGGCTCAAAATCGTCTAGGCAAATTCACGGCTAAAGAAGTTGAAGCTCTTGCTCTCCGCTATGTCTTATCTTGAGCTTTGAAAGTGTTTATGTCTATCCACTTTGTGAAGTCAGATGCTAAGACGGTGACACAAGCTCTCGAGAAGCACGCTATGTTCAAGAATGAGTTTGCTTCCATTTTCCCAAATGTATTTAGTTCATTGTCTAACTCTCTAAGAGTTAAGTTGTCTCGCATTTATATGGAGGCCAACATGACAAACTATGGTTTAGCAACTTACGCTCTTTTCATAGATGATAAACTCATTTGATTGGAGGATTTCCCTCATTCGACAAATTAATAATAAATTTCTATTTTATTTTAAAAAAATCACGAGAGCAGTGGCAATGCTGTAATTTCCCCGCGATTTGTCGTTTTGCGCGTATGGTCAGGTGAAATTTGCCTTCGTTTTCATCGAAGTCCTTTTCTTTCCTAAAAGCCCAGGCCAGGGTTTTTCCCAAACACCGAAAGAGACACAACCATGGCTTCTTCGTCTTCTTCCATAACTTTCTCCAACTTCCTCGCCTCTCTCCTCCCCGGAGTATCTCCTCCTACGCAGTCGTCTGCGGCGAGCCTCGTCTCGTTGCCGAGGAACGCCACTCCGTCCGCGGCGACGACGATCTCGGCGAGGCGAGAGTCTCCGGGTTTCGCTTCTCCGTCGCTGTTGTGGTTCAAGTCGCCGTACAACGTTCAGGTGATCACCGAGGCCAACGAGCCGGAGGAAAAGCTTCTGATGCGGTTTAGGAGAGAGGTTTCTAGGGCAGGGGTTCTGAACGAGTGTCGGAGACGGAGGTATTTCGAGAACCCGCGGGACAAGAAGAAGAGGAAGGTCAAAGAACTCGCCAGAAAAAATCGAAAGAGGTGAGTGTTCTTCTATCTCTTTGGTTGTTTCTCAGAAAATCTAAAAATAAAACACATATCGAACTTAGGAGCTAAGGAAATCAGCAAAAAAGATGATGAACGAAAATAAAAAAAAAGGTTCGAAGTTCTTATGTTGATTCGAACCAAGGATTCATGAAAATGGCCACCTAATTGTCCACTTTTTTGTTTTTGTTTTGTTTTTCTTTTTTTTTGGTTTTTTTTTTTTTAAATGACATTGATGTGGCTTAGTAACATGTTCTTAAAACGAGATAACAATCCCTTAAAAGCTTTGTTAGAGTAATGTTGGGATTTGGAAGTTTTTATGATCAGATTATTTTCCGTGGCTTTCAAACTAAGGATTTAGAGAGCTTGTTCTGCTGGGAAAGAGCAAATTAACGTTTACTTGATTTTGATCTTCCGTGGCATTAAAACTAAAGATTTAGAGAGCTTCTTCTACTTGAAAATGGCAAAAAATTGTCCACTTAATTTTTATTTAAATGACATAGTCTTGTGCAAATTAACATGTTCTTGGAAAGAGTTCATCACAATGTCTTAATATTTGGAAGTGGTGATCTCTGCCATTATGATATTATTTCCTAACACTGAGAATGACCCAATTCGTTTTTTTTTTTTTTTAATCTTTTTTGCTTAAATCTCAGGCCGATCGGGTCGTCGAAAGAAGCTCAGGCGAAGATGAAGGAGACTCTTCCGGCAAAGAAGGACGACGAAGAAGACGATAACTGGGATGAGTTCAACGTTGACCTTCCATACTTGAGATAGAAAGAAAGAGCACCTGAAGATCAATCTCGGTTTCAGATGATTGTTCTGAGGCGTTTAATCAACAGAAATACCTGCCTCGGACTTTTGTTTTTGACTTGTGATGCAATTTTTATGTTCTGCGACCCACATAAACCTGGCTTACCGGGAGTTCCCGCGCCTCCCGTCCCGCCCCCGCCCGGACTCCCGTTAATTCGCCGAACGGGAGTCCCGTCCTGTTATATAACGGGACGGAGGCGGTAAATGTCTAACGGGATCCGCGGATCCCGTTAGGCATTAAAAAAAAAAAAAATTTAAAAAAAAGAATTTAATAAATAAAATGAAAGGATTAAAGTGAAAAGATTTGGAATAAGTGGGTAGAAATGAAAAATATGAATGTTGTTAAATAATTAAAAATGGGTAAAAAAAACAATAAAGAAGAATGTGAAATTAAAAATGGACCTCCTAAAAAACCTCACCGACCCCTAAAAAGGTGCGACGGCGAGGAAAAAGAGCACCCCTTTCCTCGTTAAATGTTTGAAAATGTATCCCGGACAAGGGCCGGGATATCCCTTTGTTATACACGATACTTTAACCATTTATGTTTACGTTTGCAAAATCAACTTCAAAATCGTCTAGAATATCGAAGCACATGAATGTTTCTTGTGCTCGATTTCGATGTTGAATCCAATCTTTTCCGCACGTCAATGCTTCGACCATCTCCGGTTTCAGGCTGCATCTTCTATCGTCGATGATCCGGCCCGCGCTGCTAAAAGCCGCCTCAGAGGACACAGTTGAAACTGGGATGGTGAGGATGTCTTGTGCCATAGATGACAAGATCGGAAACCTCCTCGCATTCTGCCTCCACCAAACCAAGAGGTCGATGGCTTCGTCGTCCGACCTGACCCAATCGTTCCTATCGTACTCTTGGATCTCCGGATGGGACCGTGCGTCGGTTGCGCTTGACCTCGTCTGACTTGTCCCAGCTTCTTGTTGTTGAGGAGACGGGCTGTACGCGGGCGCGTTGACGAAGACATTCGTGTATTGGTGTCTTCTCGGATATTGCGTCTGTGATTGAGAAGGTTGCGCTCGGTATTGCGGTAGAAGTTTCGCCTCGTAAACCTTGAAAAGATCAAAAAAAGCTTGCACGATCCTCGGAAGATCAAGTGCAACGTAATCTTGGTCCACAAAATGGTTTCTTATGTATTTCAAAAAAAAATTTAAACCTCCAATTTTACATCGGACGTCTAGAATGGCTCCAAAACCGTATAGTAATGGAACCTTTCCAGCCCCCCAATATTTTAAAAACTTTGCTGTCATTGCTTGAATAGAATCTTGAAAAATAGTTTCGTTTTTATTTTTATCAAGATGCACAGCTATTGCGGTCATAGTATGAAGACCGAGAAAAGAAGTGGGAGTGTAAACAGCAGAAAGATAACAAGTTTCTTTATAAAAAATGTCGAGAAAAGAAACAAATGATTCAGCCATCCTAATATCCAAATCAGATATAGCGTTTTCGCCATGTACGCTGTTAATGTAAGAAACAATAACATCGACGTAACGCTCGGATAAGAAGTTGGTCAGCATAAGAAAGGTTGAATTCCACCTAATTTTGTTATCTAGGTGAAATGTGCGTTCTTGAAGGCCGTTTAGTCTAAGCCGTCTCTTAAGCTCATCTACTCTAGAGGTTGAACTATTTATCCAACTTATGTAATTCCTAATCTTGTTTATCGAAGGGTCGTAACTAGCGGCTCCGGCTTGAACTATGAGGTTGATGATGTGGGTAGCACAACGTTGATGTATAAGGGTTTCGTCTGCGTTAAGTTTTTGGGTCAACTCCCTAATCATGGCGTTGTTGCTAGTGGCATTATCTAAGGTCACATATATAACCCTATTGTTCAAACCCCACTCAGCTAAAACACTAACTATGATATCTAAGATGTTCTCACCAGTGTGCGAACCTTCTATCCTCCTAAACGCTATGATACGTTTGTTCAGGTTCCAATCGTCGTCTATGTTATGGACTACAACGCTCATAAAGTCCATCTTAGATTGACCGGTCCATATATCCGATGTTAAGGCTACGCTATATCTACCAGAGGATATTGAGTCTTTCATTTGTTCCTTTTCTCCTAAAAACCATTTTAGGATATCGGATCTCAAGGCTTTCCTAGACATTAGTTGTACGTTTGGAATAAAAGAACTAATGAATCTAACAAAGCCTTGAGATTCGATATGACTAAAAGATTGATCGGTTGATACAAAATATTCAACTAAATCACGTCTAAATCTTAAAGGATCGATGTTACTTACTTGGGTTGTAGAGGCTCCAGATTGTGTCCCCCCATGGAAGTGTCTGTGATGACTCCACAATAGCGACGTCCCAACTCTAGTGTTATGAGCGCTAAAGATTTTGCCACAAACGTGACATTTTCCGGCTTTTTCACCGTTGGCAACCACCTCTTCAAAGAACGTCCAGACAACAGACCTCGCTCGACGTCGTGATGCTTGTGCTTGTTGAGGTTGTTGTTGTTGTTGCGGTGGTTGTTGTTGTTGAGGTGGTTGTTGTTGTTGTTGTTCTTCTCGGGCACGTCGTCTTTGTCGGGTCTCCTCTTGTTGCTCACGTTGTCGAGGTCGTGGAACTTGAGTTCGAGGCTGAGGTGGTGGCGGTGGGACGTCTTCTTCTTCATCCTCCTCCTCCTCGTCATCATGTTGTTCATTTGGATCTTGGGTTTCGTCGTCGTCTTCTTCTTCATTTGGATTTTGGGATTGATGATAATGTTCCTCGAACACTTGAAACTCTTGAAAAGCGGCTTTGGATGGCGGTATTTGTGCTTGATATGCTTGCTCGGGATCCATTTGAGGATAATATGGCATTTGTGTGTTTGGAATTTCGGTGAATTCCGTATTGTGGAAAGTAGGAGCAACATAATTTGGATCGAAAGAGTATTGGGTGTTTGGGTCGGGGGCGTTTTGAGACAAATGCAACCAATTTTCTTCAAAACGGTGCATTCGTTCACCTCGGGAAGCTCTTCCCCTTCGACCTCCTCGGTTGTGGGATGATGATGCCATGAGAAAATGAAAGCTTTAGAGAGTAAAATTGAGAGAGTTTGAGAGAATTAGAGAGAGAGATTGAGAGAATTTGAGAGAGTTTGAGAGAGTTTGAGTGAAAGGTGTGAAGAAAATGAATGAAATGGGGGGTATTTATAGATTTTAGAAATAAGTGGGAAAAAAAAATAAAAAAAAAACCTCATTCTCGGCTCCAACGGCTAAAATCCAACGTTCATATTCAAACGGCTCTTTTTTCGGCCGTTGGATCTTTGATCCAACGGCCGAGATTTAAAAAAAAAAAATAAAAAAAAAATAAAAGCAACGGTCGCTAACGGGATCCGCGGATCCCGTTAGCTACAGTAACGGGACGGGACTCCCGTCCGTTAGTCTTAACGGGACCTCCCGTCCCGTTACCTTCATTACCGGTAGCGGGGATTCCGTCCCGTCCCGCTACCGGTAAGCCACGTTTAGACCCACACAATCCATTGGTGCCTTTTTTTTTCTTTTTTTTTTTTTGTCAAGTTCTGAAAGAGAGAGGGACCCAAATCAATACATAGCATATACAGAATATTCACTTCATAGAATTACATCCTTGAGTATTCACTTCAACTGACCTGTCGGATTAGGTCTCTCAACAATCACAAAATTATATATTATTCTAATATATTATATTTAGAATATAGTATATGTTTATATTATGTAAATCTTAAAGATTTGTCGCAATAGAATTGAAATAAAGCCGAATTGCTGAAAATAAATAACAGAGATTAAAGAAAAACGAAATGAATGATTGTATTGCAAGCTGATCGAATTCAATACAATTGGGGTCGAGATCGACGAAATGAGGAGTGACGAGCGCAACAAAGTTTTAGTACAAATTTGAAATGAATTAACAAAGTAATAATAAAAAGAAATCGCGTGCCCTAAAAGTCTCGGTCTTTGTTTATTTATAGTTGAGATTGTTGCTGCTCCATCGTCGATCTGGAGGACACATGGTCGGCCTGGGAAACTTTGAAGTGCCACGTGCGTGCTGACTCGAAGTGGAGTGGCGAGAAGGTAGGTTGAAGACCGCTTCTTCCGGGCTGACCGCTTGATGGGACTGACTTGACCTCAATAGAAAGCTGAGAAGTAATTGGACGAGCTGGGCCTGGGCTTGCGACGAAGTGGACAAGCTGGACTCCCAAGTCGGGCTGATTCCGCTTGGCGGGCTCGAATTTGTGGGCTTGGTCCAGACTGAATATGTGGTGAGGTCGATTCCTATATCCACAATTAGTCCCCTAGTATATTTAATAAATATATTTATTAAATAAACTAAAGTAAATTAATTATCAATTTCTGGGAATTAATTTCTGAGGCAATTTTTTGCTCCAATTTCGAATTTCGAATCCGTGTCAGGACACTTGAGTGGCCTAGGACACGTATCATGTTGGGCTTGCGTTTGAGCTACAGCTGTGGCCCGTCTCATCGGCTTCCTCAACAAAATATGTTGAGTTTCTTATTTGAGTGGAGAATTTGAACTGATTGACGTGATTGGCTCTTCAATCGACGTCAATAAATAGAGAGATGAAATTTCTTCATTTCACTCTCCTATTTTATACGGTTTCAGTGGCATCTTCAGGTCAGTTCTCTTTTTCACTTCTCTCCCTCTTTTCGCTTCTCTTGGAATTTTCTCCATAGAATTTCTTTGAGGTTTTCTCAGTTCATCTTTTCTCCAAATTTTTCTGAGTTCATCTCAGACTTTTGATGGAATTTTCGGGCTTGATTTCAATTAATTACAGACGTCGACTCCCGAGAAATTAGATGAGGTTTCTAGAGATCTGAGGTCTCCTACAATCGTTACTGGAGCGGACTTAGAAGGGTATTTCAAAGAATTTGACATTCCTGAGGAAGTCAGTCCAGCTCTGTCGGGCAAGAATTTCAACACAGCGACTATCCAAGAAGGATATTGTTGAGTTTATGAAATTTTCTTCTGAGAGTACGGGCTCAAATTTTCAATTTCTCTTCTTTTGTTAGAATATTTAGATTCTCTCGAAATTTTCTTTTCCCAAATATGTCCCAATTTTCTTAGGACGGTCTCCGGGTTGAGTACTGTGTCCTAAGAGAGAGGTGTTAATATCCCTCTACCTTCTATCTAGCTAAGGCGCCTTGTCGCAGTGTCCTAGAGGGTCTTCCCGGGAAAGATCTTCATTGGGGAAGAATATATTTTTACTTCGAGATTAATGAACACTCGGCTGGTTCATTTCATCGTCGTCTTCAAATGGAGTGGGTGTTGACAACCGGTAATTTTAGCAGGTTGATTCCACTTCGCGTAAAAATCATATTTTTCACTTATCTCATCCGTTGTCCTTGCAACTAAGCTTGGAGCACCGAAGTCGAACGAAAAAATCGAGGATAAGCTTGCCGCGCTGCGAGCTGGTAAGTGGGACAGGAAATACTTCACATCATCTCGATTCTTCACGGTTGGATATTGGTCGAGGTCGAGCTTGATCCCAGCCTCCCAACTTAGTAAGTATCGTGCATTTTGACTTCGTCTAGCTTTTTCGTGTTGACCACTTTGCTAATGGTGAAGTGAATTTCTTGTGTGTTAAACAAAGATAGCGCGAGCAATTCGAATGACGATGACATCGACTACGTCACCGAAAAGAAGAGGCTTAGGCAGGCCAAGAAGGAAGCTCAAAAGAGCTCAACTTCCAAGATTTGCGAGGGCTCGACTCCCAGATTGTCGATCCCGATTGTGGTGGAGACCGAGGAGGTTCTGTGGGATTTGAGCCCGTTCATTATGGTTGGAGACGATCGGCACGATGATAGTGCCGAGGTGATAGCGACGGAAGAGATTCCCATTTTCAAGACTTTGGCTGAGGCTGTTGTGCCAAAGATCACGGTGAAAAGGAAGTCAAGTTCGAAAGCTGAGGTCATCTCATCGGCCAAGAAGTCCAGGGGAAGAGGTCTCCATTCAATGAGACCGAGCTTATTTCCAACAAGTCGGGAGAGAAAGAGGATGAGGAAGAAGATAGGAAAAAATAAGAAGAGAAAGGAAAGAAGAAATAGGAGAGGAAGAAAAAGAGTGAGGAGAAGAGAAGGAAAGAGGTAGGAAAGGGCGAGGAGAATGAGCGAGCCAAAAAGGAGCGGATTGAGAAGGGCAATGGAAAAGTTGCTGACCCGAGCGTGATGAATCTGCTCCTCCTACGAATACCTCAACGAAGTAGACTGCACCCAAGAGTGGCTCATTGACGTCGTCAGGGCCTTCTTCCACAGGTTTCGGATTCGGCATAGAACCTGAAACCGAACAAGGTGGTGATCCACTTCGAGCGGGATCATGGGATTTACGAGGACGCGAGTTCGTAGGCCTTCTTACTTTCACAGATCCCGTATCCTACCGCGCCTCTAGGCAAAGTGAGGTCGCTGAAGGGGGCGAACATTTATGTATGTAATATCAAGCCAAGATCAACAAGGGGGTCTATGCCTATGAGTACAAGATCCGTCAGGCTGAGAAAAGGCTCCGTGAGATGGCCAAGTCGCTAGAGTGGACTGACGGGCTCACAGATGAAGTCGCCTTTCTGAGTGAAAAGCTCAAGAAAAGTGAGGTCAAGCTATCCCTGAAAGAGGGCAAGCTCAAAGAGGCCGTTTTCGACCAGAAGTTCTTCAAGGATATGACCTTAGAGATTCAAAATTCTCGTGCCGAGCTAAAGAGCAAAACTCTTGAGCTGAGCATCTCCATAGCCCAGGCCGAGGAGCTTGAAGGCCAGATCGCTCATTTAGAAAAAGCAAATAAGGCTCTTTCATCGAATGTGGTTCAAGTCACCGCCGGACTCAGCAAGGTGAATGCTCATGTTGCTCAACTCCATCGCAGCGCCCGAGTAATCAAGGGTAAAGCCATTCGATCGGGGAGGAAGGCCGCATTCGCGAAGTCTAAGAGAATTATCACTAACTACCGTGATCACCTCGCCGCCCGACAGAAAAGGGAGAATATCCAGCGCAAGTTGGATCAATGTCGTGTCGCGGCTAGGGTGCTCGAAGATGTGGTGAATGACAAACTCGAGCATGCAACTGACGATCTGCAAGAAGCTAAGGGCGATATTGTAAGGTTGACTTTGGATCTCATGGCTGAGCCGCTCCCTTCCCTTGCGGGCACTGAAGATGTAGTTTTCACCCCTACTCCGAAAGAGTATCTCCTGACGACGTCCTTGAGGATGGGTAGATTGGGATGGATATTGATCAGTACGGCTCCTACCTAGCGTAGCCGACCTCATCGTTCGCGGGCATAGCTAGGGAGCCCGAACTTACTCCGAACCCGATTGAAGTTGAGATGGGGGCGATCTCGTCCTATAAGACTGTTGTCAATGGTGCCCACAAGAAGAGTTGTAGTCTTTATTTTGTACATTTGATGTAATAAAGTCTCACGAAGACTCTTGCTTGTAATTGCTTATTCATTAATAAAAAGTTGAAACGTTCATTCATTCTTCTTTGTCTGTTTGAAGCTTTATGATAAAACATTAGTCTTTAATCCATAAACAAACTTAACAACTTACGAAGAGACAAATGTAGATTTGCATGAACAAACTCTTCGTAGTTTGCTTAAAACGATACATTCGCAATCTAAGGGTCAAAGGACTATTGACCTCAGTACGATTGTTAGTAGAATCTATGATGTCTCGTTATGGGGCATTGAGAGTTGGACACTCTATAGTTCTTCTAGATATCTTCCGAAGGTACTGAATTGACCAGTGCACTTCTAGAGACAAAATAAGAACAAACCATTTAACCTCTTATGTCTCGAAGTCACTACGTATGAATTGCATCGTGCTTACCTTAATCCTGAAATGAGACATGCCATTTCACAGCTTACGTATTCTCATTTGAGAAAGTCAGAGTTCGGACTCACTATGTGACTCTGAACAAGGCCTATTGGTGAAGTACTAAGTTGTGAAGATGTCATGAGTAACTTTGTGAAGTTCTCATAGATATGGAATTCATGTACAAGTTTGCTTAAATGCAATGTATATCACCTCGTGCTTTGTTCCTTTGAATGTGAATAAATGAACTGGCCAGTGTCCAAATTGAGTCTTGACTCTTTTGGATGAAACAATGTGACTTGTTAGCTCCTCGTCAATACATTGTTTCTAACTTATTCATAAGCAACAAAGGAGTTGAGGAAATAACAGCTAAAGGGTAAAATGGTAATTTTGTAAATCCCGACTAGCTGATGATATTCATGAAGGGTAAATATTGATAATATTCTGTGGATCCACTCATTACAATTAGGTTGAATTCTTGAGTATAAAATAAATTCATTTGAACCGAGAGATTTTCAGTGTCAGCTCTTTAGTGGAGTCAGTTGACATTAAGCTAAACTTGGAAAAGGTTTGTGAACTTTTGAGTCCAAGTATTTAGCTCAAGCTTTGTTCATTTGGATCCATGAGGTCACTATCACAAATCACATCGAGTAGGAATAGTTAAACTAGAAGCTAAGTCAAAACAAGAACGAGACAAGTTTTACGAAAATTGTCAAAAGGGTATTTTTTGTCTTTTTAGACATAGGATGAAATGAATGTCAATAAATTTTTTGACAAGGTCATTTGATTACTTAAGACCACTCGGCCAAAATTGATTTAACTGGGCCTTGTGGATTAATATCATTTCATAGGAATTTTATTGAAAATTCTTAATGGGGTTTTCTCATGTTGTCATAAACAAATGAAGAAGCGTCTAGAAGCTCCTTCTAGAGAGTATTTGGCCGCCCAACACAAAGAAAGAAAGGGAGATTATTTTGTGCATAAATGTATGAAGATACTTGCCTAAAGAAAAAGAGGAAACAAATACCCTATAAGGGGAATAAGGGAATTCGGCCAAGTAGAGTCAAAGAGAGAAGCTAAACAAAAGAGGAAACAAATCCAAGGCTTCTAGAAGCCTTCTCTTGGCCGTGTGACTAATGAAGGAAAAGAGGAAATTGGCTCATGAATATGTGATATTCTATAGAAGAGGAAACTACCTTATTGAAGGTGAGACCTCTCCTATAAATAGGGGCCATATTCTTCACATTTCATTCATCCCAAGTTTTAGAGATTGAGAGCTTCTCTCTCTAGCTTGGCCGCCGCTCTCTCCTTCTCTCTCGAAGTTCTTTTCATTTTTGTTTTGGCACCTAGGTCCTCATTTGACCTAGCGAGTTTAGCTCTTCGACTTTGAGAGTTGTTCTTGAGTCGTAGTGTTTAAAAGTGTCAACACACTAATTCCTATTTTTCTCGAGTGATTATAGTGATAGAAACTTTCGTGGTTGCTCGAGTTGGCAAGGAAAAAAGAGAGACGTGCTGCGAGGGAGACGAACGTTTTCAACCTTCCGAAGGCTCATCAACGTTCAAGCTTCTAAAAAGGTTAGTAAATTATCTATGCTCATAATAGTTTATATTTACATGTGCTTGCTCTTTGTCTAGGTTAGTAAAATCGTTTTACTTGTCAAAAGAAAATTTTTAAAATTCTGCCGCTTACCGAAGTGTTAAACTTTTTCTTAAACCCTAGATCAATT
Organism: Urtica dioica subsp. dioica; assembly: GCF_054948205.1. Taxonomy (NCBI): domain Eukaryota; kingdom Viridiplantae; phylum Streptophyta; class Magnoliopsida; order Rosales; family Urticaceae; genus Urtica; species Urtica dioica. Next base: position 7,344,932 of record NC_142765.1, on the reverse strand, counting down.
CCAACAAATGGTATCAGAGCTATGGTCAAAGATATGCATGTACATGTGATTAAAATTATGATCTTGAAAATCATTTTCGAAAGTTTAGTAATTTTGTGACAAGTTAGAATTGTTTTCTTAGATTTTTTTAATTTATTGTTCTTGCCTTTAAATTAAAAATCATGTTGTTTTTCTATGAGTTTGGGATGTTATTAAAACACATTAGAATCAGTTCTAAAAGTTTTTTAATTTTTTATATTAAAAAACGTGTTTTTAAGTTTGAGAAAATTTCGAGTAAATTTTGTGACTAGTTTTCTTGTCTTACTAGTTTCTTTTATTTGCTTGAATCGTTTTATGCTTGTTGTTATTTCTTTTATTTCATGTTATTACCATGTTAATAAAACACAAATAAAAGCCTTAACAACTTCCTAAAACGTTCCGTTACACTCGATTCTTTTTCGCACTAAAAGACCGAACTTTAATTATTTCTGTTTTCTTCGAGCTGGAGTAAAACCCGCAGTAAAAGTGGCGTAACTCTCTGCTCAGAATTCGAAATTTAATGATTCTTGAATCAAATTTAATGATTTGAAACGTTGTGTTTCAAATCTAAGTGAGATAAATAATCGTTGCCCACTCATTAGTCTTATCTTCCGCGAATATTACGTTTCGGAAGACTACGGTGTCATCAAACGACAAGAATGGAATAGAAGCAATTTCGATGGGAAGAGGAAGAAGCAAAGTCTCGGCCAAACCAAACAGAGGATGCCGAACTTTTTAATACTATTTAGGTTGAATTTTACTTATCATCAGCCCCCTATTTATAGCAGTTAAAAGGAGATATTCTAAAATATTTATAATATATTATTTCCTTTTATTGTGTTCACAATAGTGGATTTATTCTCAGCCAGTATTTAGGATTTTATTTTACATCAAAATACAAAATATTTATTTGTTGAGAGAATATAGGAAACTATTTCTCCTAAATATTCTCCTAAATATAATGAGAGAATATAGGAAAATAACTAATTTCCTATATTTTCCGTCCTTTATTTTAGGAACAAATAAAGAAAATAAACTTATATAAAACCAGTATAAAAATCGCTAGGAGGTGAATTTTTTCTTTAGCGCAAGGCCTGGCCCGAAAATCCAAAGTTATTCATTTACTTGATCAAACAATAAATAAATAACTTATTAATTGATTATTTACTTGATCCAACAATAAATAAACAAATCTATTATAAATAGTTATTTAATTTCGTAAATACCCGTTTTTAAGAATTAATGTTGTCAATCACAATTACAGAAAGTGCGACTATAACAATGAAACCATTATTATATGAATGTTATTATCCTCTTTTATCGAAGCCGAATCGGGGACTATGGACCTAGTATTTGAAACTTAACAAACTCGATCAAAAGATAAAACAATCTTTTCTCTTTTACCTATCGTTTTGTCTAATCTTGGTCAGTACTCAACCGTGTAAGTTAAGACTGAACTCTCTCATAATACTATAATTATACCTTTCTCATTACATATATACCCTAAGCACAGTTGCTTCCCCAGCGAAAGATTCTTCCGAACGTAAGCCAACTTCGGAAGTGCTTGCAATGTATCGGTTCTAGAATCAGCCCTTAGGTGAGAGAACATTTACCTTCTTTCTGGAAGGCTGGATTCCGAATCTATAAATCACTTTCTTCTACAATCATGTCCCGACTTCCCAAAACACCTATTTAGTCAGCGTTTCATTAGCCTTTAACGCAGTGAATCAAAGAACTCGGTAACATGACCTAGACGTCCATAATTACTTCAGGATTTAGATCAAGCGTAACTGTGACCATCATAAGCGACCTCGGCTAGTGCATCGTAACGGTCCTTAAACGACACATCTATCCAAACCAAAGTCTGTCCGGGTCGTACACTTACTAAAAGTGTAGAATGCTCCCGCTGAGTGATCAACCTTCACTCATGTTCTACATAAATGACTTTAGATAAGGCTTTCCAGGCGCATATCAGTCATCGACCTTGTTTTAGTTCACCGCCCGAACTCGAGTGCCCAACATGCGACTCAGCTTGATACGGAGACTACGGATGATAGTTGTTATTGATTCTGAATTTTATCATACCTCAACCCACTAATTATATTATACTAATAAAGTAACTTCTTATCTTTATTTAGTAATCATCATCTTCTAGTGGGTAATATTCCTAACAATCTTCCACTTTGACCAGAGAAGATAAGTTACCATGAGCCATTTAACTCTTAGTCATCGCAGAGATAGTTTCAGAAGTTTGACCCAGGATTGAGATTCCCATCATATGGATTCTCAATTTTATCACACTCCACAAATTATGTTGATTCGACTTACATCCCTTGTATATCCACAGTCCATGCATTCTTGCAAGTGTTCTTTGACTTACCTTTCAAGGTCAAGTCAACTTGTTCGTAGTAAATCAATTTACTTTATAACATGTTAACACTTTGCATGTTACAGACTATACACCAGACTTTGTATCTAAAGATATGAAGTCACCCTATCCGTTGGTGTACATCACTTGGTGCCATTTCAATTTGCACATGTGCATGCTCAGGTCTCATCACCACTAACCGTAATGTGATTTAATATGTTTCAATAAGGACTTTATTGACTTTCTTCCATTATTTGGTTATTTATTGTGTATCCTTGTTAGTCAAGGCATATTCAATACACATGACTTTATGGATATACAATTAACTAAAATAACTAAGTATCTCACTATTTCCAGAAATTTACAGTGTTCACGACACTCATTAGTATTCTCATAAATTCATCATTGTCAAAGGTCTAATATTTAGTCCTTTTAATGAAAATGTCTTTTAGCCTTAACATTGAGCTCTTACCTTATCATAATAAGTATGTTTGAGACTTCATGGAACGAGCTTGTCTTTTCTAAACCTCAAGTTTCAGAATTTGTTTACTTGTGTCATTATTAGGTCTATCACTCAACAATGAAAACTATCTTAATGACACGTGTATAAGAATAACAGTTATCAATCATTCAAAGAATATCGATCACAACACAATCCATGAACTATCACGATTAGTTGTTCGTTTTTAAGGATCTACCTTTTGTTGTTTAAAAAAAGGTTTAGTAGTTATAACTACTATGATCCAATGTCACCAAGTCAACGGAACATGCTTCTCAAAAGAGACAGCTCATCTTATTTTATATAAGATCCCAAATGAACTGGTTCGTGGTATCAGAGAGAAGGGCAACATCGTTGCCAATGTTTCTTCTCAAGGGTTCAATCCCTTAAGTACCAAACAGCTTCTACAAAGCTCGAACACATTCATTGTTTAATTTATAGATCTCTCTATTCCTTCAACCTAATTGCTTGACAGGTTGATCTACTAAAACTAGGTCGTATGACTTAAGACAAGTTAATTTTATTTTTATTACTAAAGATCAAATCTTTTATTTAATGAAAGACATTGTTGATGATAACGATAAGGATCCATTAATGGATGCTTTCATCTTAATGGCAAGTCAATCATACTTCCATTTATTGTTCGATTTAATAGCTTATTAGCTTCAATTAAGAATCGCATCATAAATGATGTATTTAATCCTATAAAGGATTAAGCTATCTTTAATTTCGTACAACAGCGGCAAGATTCTAATTAAAGATGATATCATTTATTAATTGATTATTTATGGCAACTCAATAATTAATTACACTTCCATTCATATTATTGTCATGATAGTAATATTATTCCATTTTGAAGGATTCCATCATAAATGATGGTGACAGTCCTGTGAAGGACATTGTTATCATTGCATTGTTCAATAATGACGAGATTCTTATAAAGATGCTCCTATTTAATGCCTTGAACAATCATATCTAGAATCCTCTAAAGGATGCTCTCACTCAATAATATGATTCCAATGACTAGGATCCAACTAAGGATGCTCCCACTCAATTAATTCTTGTGACCAGGTTCCATTCAAGGAAGCTCCCACTAAGTTATTGAACCTGAGTGTCTAGATTCTCTTAAAAGATCCTCCCACTCAGTCAATGTATCATAACCGCTAACTATAAAGTTGTGTTACTTTATTATCTTTTAATCACACAACTCATTTGTCGATATGAGATAATTATTTAGACAGTACCAGAGTTCTAAATAGTTCTTATTATATCAAAAACACATTTATTATAGAAATTTCAATAAAGCAATAAAGGCTAATTAAAATTCTAATAGAGATTATTAACTTGGATAATATATTATTGTACAACTATATAGTTAATGAACGGAAACACGTGTCCTTCATTTTCTATATTCAAATTTAAGGCTTAAACATTCATGCATATATCAATATCATAAAAGCAATTTAAGGCATTCATATAACGATAAATATTTAATGACACAACATTTGTTCATAAATATTGTAGTAAAACACAAAGAAAGAAAATATTCATCTCATCTGGAATAGTCTTAAAAGACTTTAGTCCAGAAAACCTCAGATTATAAGTGACACATCCCATGTTCAAAGATAAATCCAAAAATGAAAGTAATAAAACTAGCGAGAAATTTTTAGTTCTTCAACTGGAGCATGAGCTTCTCTAAAATTCGGGCTTGAATCCAACATTGTTCAGCAATCTCTCCAACCCCAATGTGTTCCTCCAGATCTACTCTACAACAAGAAAAGAAGTATGCTCATGAATGATTCTCCTCAAAAACAATTTTAGGGTATCATGAATTTTAAAGTACTATACCAGCATTCTTCTTGTTCTTTTCAAGCTCGGCCAAGTACAAAGGGCAATGTCTTCTCCAATGGCCTTCAGTGTCGCAGTAGTGGCACTTGCCCACCATTTCACATTTATTTTCTTTTCCTTTTCCACTTTTCTTGAATTTTCTCCTTTCCTTGTTAGCGAGACCTCTCCCCTTTGAAGTACTAGGTCGTGCCTTTGATGGCCCAGCACAAGAAGTCAACTTCTTATTGGCTTTTGGCAAAGAACTTTTGTTAGAATACAGAGGCGACCCTTTGTTCTTTCATTGTCGAGTGATAGAGTCGAAAGTCTGTATCTCATTCAACAGTTGAGGCAGTTCATACGTCAACTTATTCATAATATAGTTTGACGTGAACTGTATGAACTCATTCGAAATGGAAATCAAGATAATTCCCACCTGATCGACCTCATCCCTCATAGCCCCATGAAGTTCAGCTTCTGTGAAGTAGTTTGTCATCTTCATGACATGATTCCTCACAGGAGTCCCCGCAATTATCCTAGTGCTAGTGTACTTATGGGTGAGTTCAATGCGGGCTTGCTTGCTCTGCATCCCAAACATTTCATGCAGTGAGTCAAGGATATCGACAACAGTCTCATTTCCTTCTAACTTTGTTCGCAACGCATCAGATATGCTCACGAGCATGTAGGCCATGGCTTTTTTGCTAGCCATGTTCCACCTATCATCTCTTCCCTTTGAACTCGGGAAGCAGTAGAATTAGGAAAGACAGGTTTCTCTTCAGTGAGGATAAAGCGAATGCGTTCACTCACTAGCATAATATTCAGGTTAGACTTCCATTTCGGGAAATTTTCACCAGTCAGGACGTCTTTCGACAACAGGGCCATAATAGGGTTCGACATGATTATTAAAACATAAAAGTACATATATATCAGCAATATGAAAAGAAACAAGCTATCAATAATATTTAGGAAAATAAAAACATAATGCAACCAAGCACGAGATAAAATACTAAATAAAAGAACCCAGTTTTTTATATTCCACGGTAATCCACCAATAGCCACAGTCTGTACCACTAGGGTGGCGTAACGGAGTGCACTTAGTGAAAATGAGAACCATCTTAGATTAGTGAACAATCATGGTTCATGTACACTTCATAACTATGTTCACTAACTACCAATAATTAGGAATCTTTGACCACATGAGCAACCACCAGTTGGATTCATGCATGAGTTGACCCAACATTTCGATGGAAAAAGTCTTGCCCAAATGCACTGACTTAGCCAGTACACGCCGGATTCAACCCTCCCGCCTATCGTCAGAGACACAACCTTGGTATTGGAATAAGAAAAGCCTGTCCTTAGGAACAGATCACCATGTTTTAAACAATCCGCCGATCAAGCAGGGATCTTTCATCCTCACGGTGTTGTGGCAATGTTGGAGGCCTATGACTCAATATATTTTTAGTATTTTAATTTTCTCCTAGAATTAACATTAATCTAGGTGATCCACTCGAATTAACTAAATCATATTAAAAACTCGAGTGTTACTAAGCTACCCTTAAAAATAGTTAAGTTTCGATAGAGCTTAGTGATTAGGAATTCGTGACATTCTAGTCTTGATTATCCTAATAGTATTTCTTCACGGAAAAGCTTCCAGCGAGGAGGGAAGACATCGTCTTTTAATAACCCTGAAGCTTAGCCTCTTACCGGCTTGGTGACAAAGCTCTCCGATCCATTCAACTCATTTATTAAAACTATCCTAATACAATTAGATAATTTAATTTAATAAATGGAAGCCCATGATAAACACAACCCACGAAAAACAATTTCTAAGTTATAGCTAACAAGCATGGCATAAGCAATTAAATAAACAAGCACGAGCAAGCAAGTATGGTTTGATTCGGTTTGATCGTTTCCTATTTGATTATTTAATAAATACTAACTATATGAACCTAATCACATTAGTTCATGGATTCATATTGAGCACATTCCTATGTCTCATTTGAAAAATAAATCAATCTAAAAAATTATTTATTTTCTTAGTTTTTCCCAAAAATAATTTATTAAATAAGACACATTCAAATGTCCTTTAGAAAAATAAATCGATATCAAAATCACTTATTTTTCAATGTTTTAAATCAAACTTATTAGGGCCCGGCCCATATAATTATTTTAAATAAAACTTCAAAAAACTAATTTTTCGGTAAAAACATTTTTTCTTTCGGTTTGGCCTTGGGCCCACCGGGCTAACGGGCTATGACCCGGTCGAATCTTAAGCCCACTTGCCAAGGTAGGGCACAATAAGTAAGCTCGGACCATGACCCATGAGGGCATCATGACCAAGAGGTCATAATGCTAGGGGGCGGCCTTTTTGACAAGATTGTCAAAAAATTGCGTCTCGTCGTCAAAGCATCATAATCCTTCCGTCGTGGTGGCTCTCCTTCGGACCATCATGTCTTCTCGCAGTGGGTAAGCGTCTCGCCGAATTTCGTGACCATCGGATTACAACAAGTATAATAATGAAAACTACAAAAAAAAAAAAAAAAAAAAAAAAAACCCTTACCCTTTGATTTTCGGTTTAAACAAAAAAATCTAGAAAAGCGAGAATAAAAAAAAATCTACGATCAACCCACGAATCATAATTCACATAATCATATATTGAATTGTATGAATTTCATAGCACAATATAAATCCATTTAAACCATATAAAAATTAATTACTAGAACGAATCAATTAAATAACAAAAATCAATTAGCTCTAATACCACTTGCTGGTGATTATTGCACCTCAAACAACCATTTAAATGCGGAAAGTATTAATAAAGCTATCATAAGCTAATTAAAACATGGTTATTAATTAAACAGGATCTATATTTACGTTATGTAATGAGGCAAACGCAATATGTCAACCAACGGATAAATTTAATGGCAAGTTCGGAAGAATTACAAATTTGGGTCACGAACCGAACCTTCAAGCTTTCACAATCCGTCTTCAGTCTATAAAAGAGTCCTTACAATCAGACCTTCAGGATGACTCTGAAACTCTCGGATTCCTTCTCGTCGTTTGATGACACCGTAGTCTTTCGAAACGTAATCTTCGAGGAAGATAAGACTAATGAATGGGCAACGATTATTGATCTCACTTAGATTTGAAACGATGTGTTTCATATCTTTCTCTCTTATTTCTAAGAATGGAATTGAAGCAATTCCGATGGAAATAGGAAGAAGCAAAGTCTCGGCCAAACCGAAGAGAGAAGGCCGAACTTTTTAATACTGTTTAGGTTAAATTTTGCTTCTCATTAGCCCCAATATATAGCAGTTATATTATTTTCTTTTATTGTGTTCACACTAGTGAATTTATTCTCGGCCCTTGGATCTCATCTCATGAATCCTAATTTTCCTCTCATCCATCAGATTAGTATCTAAGATTTTATTTTATATCAAAATATAAAACATTTTATTGTTGAGAGAATATAGGAAAATATTTCTCCTAAATATTCTCCTAAATATAAGGAGATAATATAGGACAATAACTAATTTGCTATATTTTCTCTCCTTTAGTTTAGGAACAAATAAAGAGAATACACAAGTATTACCGATTTTCTCAACGAACATTTTGCTTACGAGTTTTTAATATGTTACGTTGGCGTTCTTTAGACCGAAAGGCATTACTTTATAGTAATAAATCCCTCGATTTGTGATAAATGTCGTTTTCTCTTGATCATCCGGGTGCATTAAGATCTGGTTGAATCCTGAAAATGCATCTATGAATAACAACATTTTAAGCTCTGCCATGGCTGGTGATTATTGCACCTTAGACAATCATTTAAATGCGGAAAATATTAATTACGCTATCATAAGTTAATTAAAACATGGTTATTAATTAAACAAGATCTATATTTACGTTATGTAATGAGAGAAAACGCAATATGTCAAGCAACCAATAAATTTAATGACAAGTTCAGAAAACTTACAAATTTGGGGTCACGAACCGAACCTTCAAACTTTCACAATCCGTCATCAGTCTATAAAAGAGTCCTTACGATCAGACCTTCGGGATCACTCTGAAACTCTCGAATTCCTTCTCGTCGTTTGATGACACCGTAATCTTCCGAAACGTAATCTTTGAGGAAGATAAGACTAATGCGTGGGCAACAATTATTTATCTCACTTATATTTGAAACGATGTGTTTCAGATCTTTCTCTCTTATTTCTAAGAATAGAATTGAAGTAATTCCGATGGAAATAGGAAGAAGCAAAGTCTCGGTCAAACCAAAGAGAGAAGGCCGAAATTTTTAATACTGTTTAGGTTAAATTTTGCTTCTCATTAGCCCCAATTTATAACAGTTGTATTATTTTCTTTTATTGTGTTTACACTAGTGGATTTATTCTCGGCCCTTGGATCTCATCTCATGAATCCTACTTTTCCTCTCATCCATCAGATTAGTATCTAGGATTTTATTTTATATCAAAATATAAAACATTTTATTTGTTGAGAGAATATAGGAAAATATTTCTCCTAAATATTCTCCTAAATATAAGGAGAGAATATAGGACAATAACGAGTTTCCTTTATTTTCTCTCCTTTAGTTTAGGAACAAATAAAGAGAATACACAAGTATTACCGATTTTCTCAACGAACATTTTGTTTACGAGTTTTTAATATGTTACGTTGGCGTTCTTTAGACCGAAGGGCATTACTATATAGTAATAAATTCATCGATCTGTGATAAATGTCGTTTTCTCTTGATCATCCGGGTGCATTAAGATCTGGTTGCATCCTGAAAATACATCCATGAATAACAACATTTTAAGCTCTGCCGTGGCTGGTGATTATTGCACCTCCGACAATCATTTAAATGCGGAAAATATTAATTACGCTATCATAAGTTAATTAAAACATGGTTATTAATTAAACAAGATATATATTTACGTTATGTAATGAGAGAAAACGCAATATGTCAAGCAACCGATAAATTTAATGACAAGTTCAGAAGACTTACAAATTTGGGGTCACGAACCGAACCTTCAAGCTTTCACAATCCGTCATCAGTCTATAAAAGAGTCCTTACGATCAGACCTTCGGGATGACTCTGAAACTCTTGAATTCCTTCTCGTCGTTTGACGACACCATAATCTTCCGAAACGTAATATTCGAGGAAAATAAGACTAATGAGTGGGCAACGATTATTGATCTCACTTATATTTGAAACGATGTGTTTCAGATCTTTCTCTCTTATTTCTAAGAATGGAATTGAAGCAATTCCGATGGAAATAGGAAGAAGCAAAGTCTCGGCCAAACCAAAGAGAGAAGGCTGAACTTTTTAATACTGTTTAGGTTAAATTTTACTTCTCATTAGCCCCAATTTATAGCAGTTATATTATTTTCTTTTATTGTGTTCACACTAGTGGATTTATTCTCGGCCCTTGGATCTCATCTCATGAATCCTACTTTTCCTCTCATCCATCAGATTAGTATCTAGGATTTTATTTTATATCAAAATATAAATCATTTTATTTGTTGAGAGAATATAGGAAAATATTTCTCCTAAATATTCTCCTAAATATAAGGAGAGAATATAGGACAATAACTAATTTCCTATATTTTATCTCCTTTAGTTTAGGAACAAATAAAGAGAATACACAAGTATTACCGATTTTCTCAGCGAACATTTTGTTTACGAGTTTTTAATATGTTACGTTGGCGTTCTTTAGACCGAAGGGCATTACTTTATAGTAATAAATTCATCGATCTGTGATAAATGTCGTTTTCTCTTGATCATCCGGGTGCATTAAAATCTGGTTGTATCCCGAAAATGCATCCATGAATAACAACATTTTAAGTTCTGCCGTGGCTGGTGATTATTGCACATCAAACAATCACTTAAATGCGGAAAATATTAATTACGCTATCATAAGTTAATCAAAACATGGTTATTAATGAAACAAGATCTATATTTACGTTATGTAATTAGAGAAAACGGAATATGTCAAGCAACCGATAAATTTAATGACAAGTTCAGAAGACTTACAAATTTGGGGTCACGAACCGAACCTTCAAGCTTTCACAATCCGTCATCAGTCTATAAAAGAGTCCTTACGATCACACCTTCGGGATGACTCTGAAACTCTCGAATTTCTTCTCGTCGTTTGATGACACCGTAATCTTCCGAAACGTAATATTCGAGAAAGATAAGACTAATGAGTGGGCAACGATTATTGATCTCACTTATATTTGAAACGATGTGTTTCAGATCTTTCTCTCTTATTTCTAAGAATGGAATTGAAGCAATTCCGATGGAAATAGGAAGAAGCAAAGTCTCGGCCAAACCAAAGAGAGAAGGCCGAACTTTTTAATACTGTTTAGGTTAAATTTTGCTTCTCATTAGCCCCAATTTATAGCAATTATATTATTTTCTTTTATTGTGTTCACACTAGTGGATTTATTCTCGGCCCTTGGATCTCATCTCATGAATCCTACTTTTCCTCTCATCCATCAGATTAGTATCTAGGATTTTATTTTATATCAAAATATAAATCATTTTATTTGTTGAGAGAATATAGGAAAATATTTCTCCTAAATATTCTCCTAAATATAAGGAGAGAATATAGGACAATAACTAATTTCCTATATTTTCTCTCCTTTAGTTTAGGAACAAATAAAGAGAATACACAAGTATTACCGATTTTCTCAGCGAACATTTTGTTTACGAGTTTTTAATATGTTACGTTGGCGTTCTTTAGACCGAAGGGCATTACTTTATAGTAATAAATTCATCGATCTGTGATAAATGTCGTTTTCTCTTGATCATCCGGGTGCATTAAAATCTGGTTGCATCCTAAAAATGCATCCATGAATAACAACATTTTAAGTTCTGCCGTGGCTGGTGATTATTGCACATCAAACAATCACTTAAATGCGGAAAATATTAATTACGCTATCATAAGTTAATCAAAACATGGTTATTAATGAAACAAGATCTATATTTACGTTATGTAATTAGAGAAAACGGAATATGTCAAGCAACCGATAAATTTAATGACAAGTTCAGAAGACTTACAAATTTGGGGTCACGAACCGAACCTTCAAGCTTTCACAATCCGTCATCAGTCTATAAAAGAGTCCTTACGATCAGACCTTCGGGATGACTCTGAAACTCTCGAATTTCTTCTCGTCGTTTGATGACACCGTAATCTTCCGAAACGTAATATTCGAGGAAGATAAGACTAATGAGTGGGCAACGATTATTGATCTCACTTATACTTGAAACGATGTGTTTCAAATCTTAGTGACATAAATAATCGTTGCCCACTCATGAGTTTTATCTTCCTGGAATATTACGTTTCGGAAGACTACGGTGTTGTCAAAGGACACGAATGGAATTGAAGCAATTCCGATGGGAAGAGGAAGAAGCAAAGTCTCGGCCAAACCAAACAGAGGATGCCGAACTTTTTAATACTATTTAGGTTGAATTTTTCTTCTCATCAGCCCCCTGTTTATAGCAGTTAGAAGGAGATATTCTAAAATATTTATAATATATTATTTCTTTTTATTGTGTTCACAATAGTGGATATTTATTTTCAGTCATTGGATCTCATCTCATTAATCCTACTTTTTCTCTCTTACATCAGATTAGTATTTAGGATTTTATTTTATATTAAAATACAAAATATTTTATTTGTTGAGAGAATATAGGAAAATATTTCTCCTAAATATAAAGAGAGAATATAGGAAAATAACTAATTTCCTATATTTTCCGTCCTTTATTTTAGGAACAAATAAAGAGAATAAACTTATATAAAACCAGTATAAAAAACCGCTAGGTGGTGAATTTTTTCTTCAGCGCTAGGCCTAGCTCAAAAATCCAAAGTTATTTATTTACTTGATCCAACAATAAATAAATAACTTATTAATTGATTATTTACTTGATCCAACAATAAATAAACAAATCTACTATAAATAGTTATTTAATTTCGTAAATACCAATTTTTAAGAATTAATGTTGTCAATCACAATCACAGAAAATGAGACTATAACAATGAAACCATTATTATATGAATGTTATTATCCTCATTTATCGAAGCTGAATCGGGGACTATGGACCTAGTATTTGAAGCTTAACAAACTCGATCAAAAGATGAAACAATCTTTTCTCTTTTACCTATCGTTTTGTCTAAGCTTGGTCAGTACTCCACAGTGTAAGTAAAGACTGAACTCTCCCATAATACTAGAATTATATTTACTCATCGTGACGAGTTTCCACTGATTTAGTCAGTACATGATCATGATCCTTCAGGTTCAACCCATATCGAGATAGGTCAATTTGTTCCGTTATACCTTTCTCGTTACATATATACTCTAAGCACACTTGCTTCCCCAGCGAAAGATTCTTCCGAACGTAAGCCAACTTCGGAAGTGCTAGCAATCTATCGATTCTAGAATCAACCCTTAGGTGAAAGAGAACATTTACCTTCTTTCAGGAAGGCTGGATTCCGAATCTATAAATCACTTTCTTCTACAATCATGTCCCGGGTCGTAACTATGACCATCATAAGCGACATCGGCTAGTGCATCGTAACGGTCCTTAAACGACACATCCATCCAAACCAAAGTCTGTCCGGGTCGTACACTTACCAAAAGTGTAGAATGCTCCCGCTAAGTGATCAACCTTCACTCATGTTCTACCTATATGACTTTAGATAAGGCTTTCCAGGCGCATATCAGTCATCGACCTTGTTTTAGTTCACCGCCCATACTCGAGTACCCAACATACGACTCAGTTTGATACGGAGACTACAGATGTTAGTTGTTATTGATTCTGAATTTTATCATACCTCAACCCACTAATCATATTATACTAATAAAGTTACTTCTTATATTTATTTAGTAATCATCATCTTCTAGTGGGCAATATTCTTAACAGTGGCTTCAACAGATCGATCGATGTGAAGTAAATGAAAGCTGTCTTTTGGGCATGTTTTGTTCAGATCGGTGAAGTCGATGCAAACCCGCCACTTTCCATTTTTTTTACTACAACTGTCAGCCAATCTGGGTATTTTACCTCTCGGATTGATCCAACGTTCAAAAGTCGGTCTACTTCATCGTTGATTACCTTGGCCCTATCTAGTCCAAGTTTCCTTCTTTTCTATTTTACAGGCTTGAAGCTTGGATCGACGTTGAGTTGATGAGACGCAACTTCGATGCTAATGCCTGGCATGTCCTCGGTGGTCCATGCGAAAGTTTTCTTGTTCCTCTTCAAGAATGATATTATTCTTCTACTTAGGCTCACTTTCAGCTCGGCTCCGATTCCTACGCAGTGTTCGGGATTAGTGTCATCGAGTTGAACCTTGGTGGTTAACTCAAGATGCGGAGAATCTTGTTCTTCCAAACGTTCTTCTTCCGTTTTTGTGTCTTGAGTTGGTATGGTTTCGGCGATGGTCATTAATTGCTATTGAGGGACATCAGTTTTTTTCGGTTTTAACTTGTGACTGCTCATGTAGCATATTCTCGATGTTTCTTGACTGCCACAAATCATTTTAGGAGTTGGAAAACGAATGCATTGGTGGTAAGTGGATAGCACGGCTTTCATACCATGGATCCACGGTGGTCCCAATATTATGTTAAACGGGGACGGGCAGTCGAGGACCACAAATTCGACGAACTTGTTAATTCTAACTGTCCTAACCGGGAGCTTAATCACTCCCATGGATGGCGTAACCAATCCGTTGAAGCCAATCAGTTCAGTGGGTTCTCGTTCAATATTGGATTCATCGATGTTCATCTTTCTCAGAGTTCTTCTGAAGATATCGTCCACCGAGCTTCCACCATTAACCAAGATTCTTGTCACGATACAATTTGACACATCTAGCTCGATTACTAGGGCGTCGCGTGACGCGTGACCAATATCCTCGCTTCATTGTCCTTGAAGTGATTACAGATTCTTCTCGATCTCCTAATTCGGGCGTTTGCGGAGCGTTTTTAAGCTTGTGTTGATACGATTTGATGGAATTTATTGATTCCTTACAGAACTTTGAACCTCCTATAATACATCGATTTTTGGTTTTGTTTGTGGGTCGGATTGTGTATCTTCCTCTGTCGTTTCCCCTCTTACCGGGAGAAGTGTTTTCACGAGGTTGTGAGTTGAAATTTTTCTTCTTAGGAGGAGTCCTAAGTTGATTCCTTTCAACTCGTTTTTGGTGAATTTTTCTGGCCAATACCTTGCTCATTGTTTTGCAATTGAGGATACCATGTACGTTGCTTTTATGAAATTCACAGTAAGCGTCAGGGTCTCAGGTCCTTTTTCTGTTGGGGCCTTTGGAATGATCCCCATCGTTTACATTGAATGCAAAACCAAGTGGGGCGTCGACCTATTTGGAGGGTGCCATTACCTTTCTTATTAAATCCTCCTCCTTGAGATTGTGAACCTCCGGAGGTGGAATTCCCTTGAGGGACTTTCTTGACGTTGTGCCTCTTTGTCATGATGCTCCTCTCCTCTTCGACTTTTGCGAAATTAGACGTGCGACGGATTGCATCTTCAATGGTAGGTGACCTATTGATTGTCATTTCCTCACGGAAACGAGAGTAGTACCACAGACCAAAGGTAGTCAAGGCCGAATCGCTATCAACATTCGAAATTTTTGCCATGATGCTTTTAAAGAGGGTCATGTAACTCTTGAGGGTCTCGAAGTCGGTTTGTTGTGTATTCCACAAATCAGCATGGTCGCCTCATCTTCGACGAGCATGGAATAGTGCTTAAGGAATTCGGTGGATAATTTCTGGAAATTTTCAATTGAGCCATCCTCAAGTCTTGAGAACCAGTCCAGCGTGGCTTCAATCAGATTCTCTACGAACATATGACAGTAGCCAGCTTCCAGTTCGTGCTAGTGGAGATGGGCTCGGCCCATCGCAATTCTGAAAGCTGTCATGTGAGACTTTGGATTTGTTGTCCCAGAATACTTTGGGAGTCGGAACTTTCTAGCGTCTCCGATCTTTACCCTGATTATATTGTGAGCAAATGGGGTTTGTCCCGTCTCAGCAACTAAGCGATTGATCTCAGGGGCCGAACTGGTTGCCGAGTGCATTTTGGAGTAAACAGCTCGGAACCTATCCTCTACCAACCTACGAAAAGCTTCCATTTTGGTTCGCTCGGACCTAGCGGCATCGACCTCATTCCTTTCAGCGTTCACCGTGGTGATAGTGGCATTTCCACTGTGAACATGTTGATTCCATATTAAACGCCTGTCGAGTTCCCTGCTGGATCAGAGGAAATTGAAGTTTACCGCTGACGAGCAGGCACGCATGTTGTGCATAGCAAACTCAATTCACCCGGAGCTCCAATTTTTGGTGGAGACTGCTCTGCTTCGAATCGGGCTGCTGGCCCTCCAGGAGGAGGAGGGGAAGCCTACTCGAACTCGGCAAAGCTATCAGTGTGATGAGACCGTTATGAGAATACATCCTGTGCTGAAACACATGGTAGCATGAACCTACTCCTGACGGAGTGACTGGGATCCCTGAGAAATCCAGACTGGTCACAGTAGGGAGGGTTCATCCTTCACTGCTCTCTCTAGACAGACGAGCTAACGAGCTCGCTGCAGCAGCAGCAGCGACCACTTTATCAGCGTTGTACATGGCCATGAGAGCAATCTCTTTGGCGGCCAAGGATTCTAGACCAGTCCGGGTGGATTGCTGGAATTCACGGTTCTCAGCTAATCCAGCGACCAGAGTTTTCAAAAGAGCTTTTATCCCGGAAGTGGCCCCCGGAATCAGCCCGATCTGTTCGTTTTCATTAGCCATATATTTAAAATCGAGCTTAACTCAATTCTCCGAGGTTGGAATTCTTGATAGAATTTCCACAGACGGCGCCAAATTGTTGATGCCGGATTTGGTCCATCAACAATCACACGACTATATATTATATTTAGAATATAGTATGTATTTATGTTATGTGGATCTTAAGGATTCGTCGTAATAGAATTAAAATAAACCGGATTGCTGAAAATAAATAACAGAGATTAAAGAAGAACGAAATGAATGATTGTATTGCAAGCTGATCAAACTCGATACAACATGGGTCGAGATCGACGAAATGAGGAGTGACGAGCTCAACAAAGCTTCAGTACAAATTTGAAATGAATTAACAAAGTAATAATAAAAAGAAATAGTGTGCCCTAAAAGTCTCGGTCTTTGTTTATTTATAGCTAAGGTCGTTGTTGCTCCACCGTCGATCTGGAGGACACGTGGTCGGCCTGGGGAACTTAGAAGTGCCACGTGCATGCTGACTCGAAGTGAAGTGGCGAGAAGATAGGTTGAAGATCGCTTCTTTCGAACTGACCGCTTGATGGGTTCAACTTGGCCTGAATAGAAAGCTGAGAAGCGAAGTGGACGACCTGGACTCCCAAGTCGGGCTGATTCCGCTCGCCGGGCTCGAATTCGTGGGGTTGGACCAAACTGAAGAATTTATGTGGTGAACTCGATTCCTACATTCACACTTGGTATTTTTTCGCAAACTTAATTTCTCAAATATTTGGACATTTATTTCATAAATATATTTTTTTTTCTTGTTATTTATAGATATATTTTTATGATTGTTTACGGTTATATTTAACTTTTCTTTACTATTTACATTTTCATTCAGAATAATGATGATATCGTCCGAAAATTACAAATAAATATAGAAGGTTTTTTTTTAGTAGGGACACTATCGATCAGGATTACATGATATATTAGCAGTGCAAAGCGCAGGTGACACTATCGGTCAAGATTACATAGTAGGTGGCACTATTGGTCAAGATTACATACTTATTAAAATAAATCCTAGGAGGCATGCATTTCTGCATCCCATGGGGGCTTGAACCCATGACCTCTCCGTCGAGGTGTGTGTGGGATTACCGCTAGACCAAGCTAGATAGCACTTATTCAAATAAATATATAATTGTGTGACTCTTCTCCATATTTGAAACGAGTGTTTTTTAGGTCAAGTTAAAAAAAAAAAAAAAAAAAAAAAAAAAAGAGAGAGACCCAAATCAACACAGTATATGGAGAAGATTCACTACATAGAATTAGCTTCCTCAAGTTATAGAACTAAAAGTAAAATAAAAAGCTCCGAGAAACTTTAGATGTTTGTTGTGATCGAATTCTATGTCTGATCTCTGAGCTAATAAAACTGATGTAACGAAAAATTAGCATGTTGTCTCTACCTAAGGCTGTGCATATTAGATATTACACGGCTACCGAGTCAGGATGAGATTTCACTCCCTCTGCAGAAGCAGTCCAAGCCTTTGAGCGTAAACCAATCTCTCTTCATCTGCATTCAGCAATCAAATTTATCTAATTCTCATAATTTATAGATGTAAATGTAATCATCAGGGAAGAGAAGAGAGACATGGAGACATAGTTGACTTACAAAATAAGGGTAATCTTCAACGGTGAAATTTTCCGGTGCACTGTCCATGAAAAGTTTAATGAAGTACAGAACAAAGTTACCGCATTCCCAGTCGTTTCTTTGCTGTGGTACCTAATTATTATCCACAATAAATATCTTTTAATCATATTCGGATTCTAAAAAAAAAATTATACAAAATGGTCATTTGAAACTAAATGATTAGCAAAATAGCCAAAATTATGTTCATTGTTAATAAAAATATCGATCCAACCACTTTCAAAAAATTTGTTGACATTTCTGTAAATTTTGGCTATTTCAGTCATTTTAGAAAAAAAAAAAAAAAAAAAAAAAAAAAAAAAAAAAAAAAAAACATTGGCTATTTTGAAAATCCATTAGTTTCAATTGATTATTCAGGTAGAACACCTTAAAAAAAATGTCGAAAATATAGGAATTTCACCTGAGGTACCAATAGAGGAATTTTGCGAATACATTGTCGAGTCTCGAGTCTTTCCTCAGTTCTATATATATCAGACACGAATCTGAAAGACGAAAACAAACTCAATGTCAGATCAAGAGAAAAGAGCAACCACTCGTGAGAACATAAAAGAAAAGGACCTTACTTTCGTATATCCGGTTCGAGTCGCTTAGGATCTGCGCTCTCTAGAGAATCCAGCAATAACATGCACGGTTTTCTGGCTTTTGATTCCAGACTCTCGTCAAAGTTGCAAAATATCAGGAGGCTCCAATGGTGCCTGAGATTTAAAACACGAAAAATCCGAGAATCGGCATGAAATATGGCAACTCTTCAGAGCGCATGATAGGAAAAAAAAAAGAAAAAAAAAAGAAAAAGAAAAGGAAACACCAACCAAATTACTATAGGAACAAAAACATATTTCTTGGAGAAAATACTCTTCGGCTTAATCCATGTGAGAACCTTTGTTCTAAAGGTCGCTTTTCTGTACAACGAAAACCATAGACAATCAAAGTAAGCAAAGTAAGCTCGCTTGTCCTCTGAAAATCCATTCCACAAAGACCTACACAGCATAAGAAGGTTAAATGTGTTAGAGCCACATATAGAGAACAATATCGAGTATTTCTTTACTTCATAATAAATAAATTAATAAAAAAAAATAAGTGAAACCGTACTCAAAATGGATTTCAAAAGCTCTGGACTCGAGCTCCTTGTTCAGCTTCGGAAACTTGTTTCCATGTTTCGTTTGGGTCGTTTTCCTTTCCGATCGATCACGGCAAGGAAAGTCTTGAAAACACTGTGCCGTGACTTTGTAACCATCGATCGCTTCGTTGTCTTTCTTGGTCAATCTCCTTTTCCGAGCCTGCAAGTTCGCCAAGATGTGTTTCCAACATGATCGGTGCTTCGAAATTTGGTGTCTGCCATCTTGGAACACAAAACAAAATTACAATCACAATTTTATTTTATTTTACTCAAATTATACTATAGGCAAGCTCTCAAATGAACATTCATGAGCTGAAATTGAATGAAAGAAATCTTCAATGCAAAATAAACACTCATCTTCAAAGCAAAGCTCTTCTAATCAGCAATCATAAACTAGTTTCAGCGCCAGAAAAAAATTAGCCCTAACATTCGGCTCAAAATATACAAACACAAAATGGAGAGCTTTTCTTCCACGGCTAACAGAGATAAGTCTCTACTTCAGGTTTTTCAATGTACATCTCTGGATTTTGCTCTTGATTATCACACTGTAATATCTCAATCGCAAATGAGCATTAATGAGCTGAAATCGACAGAAATTCTGATCTTTAGAACAAACTTCTCCGAATCGAAAACTATAATCTAGTTACTATGCCTAAAAAAAACCCTAATCTGCTACTCTTTAAACATACAAAATCCCTAAAACTGTAGCTTTTCCTCAACGGCTTTCCGAGGAAAGTCACAAAAGCGAAGCAACTGACTCTACTTCAATGTTTGAGAAAGATAGAGAAAAAGAGAGAGAATTACCTGAGGTCAGAGACGAAGAAGATTCCAGATCGATCACCACGATTTCCTTGGAAGCCTTTCGTTTACCCATCAAATCCTCAAAGCTCAAGAGAGCTTAGATCCAACTTGAGAAAAGACTATTGAGGAAACCATATTATGTTTTAAATGTTTAATTATGATTTACCAAAAAAAAAAAATATTAATTCCAAAACACGGTACAACTACCTAAATAACTCTACAACTACCCCACTCTAAAAGTTAAAATTACCATTAGTTTTATTTTATTTAGACGAAATAACGGTAAAAGTCCCTAAAGTTTCAAGAAACAGCTAAGTTAGTCTCTATTCTTTTTTTTTTACGGTGAAAGTCCTTAATGTTTAGTTTTCCTAATGCTGTTGATCCTTAACCCCATTTTAGCGTGAATATTTGACGATGTACGTCAAAAACGTTAGTTTTGACTGAAAACATGTTTTAAGTCATAAATTAGACAAATAAAAGAAATAAAAACGAATCAAAACAAATTAAAGGAAATGTTTTGAAATATTAAACCGCCATTTTAACCTAACACCGAAGATGGAAGAGAACGAAGAACCCCAAATCGAAGAACCCCACATCGAAGAAACCGAAATTGAAGAAGGAAATGGCGAAGAATTTGACTTCGCAGAGGAGGCATATGTTGGCCAGGAAGAGAATGACGAAGATCAACACCCAAAGCACCCTCAACAATGGTGGTCGTCGGTGAACCAGACATGTGAAGGAGGTGTGGGTGGTCCAAGCGAATACTCTGATGGCATTAGGTCAGAGAGTGAGCTTGAAAGCCTCTACGACGAAGACGATGAGCAGCCATCGAGGAGGTCGTTCAACCCGCGAGCAAACTTAGCAGAGTTCAAGTTCAAATTGGGTATGCTTTTCCCATCTGTTGAGTCTTTGAGATGCACCTTAAGAGAGGTTTTCATTAAACAACATAGGTCATTCAAGTATGTGCATAATGATCAAACCAGAGTAAGGGCTAGGTGCACAGGAAAAGGTTGTAATTGGACATTATATGCTAAGGTTCAGAATTCTGATAATAGGACTATGAGAATCAACACTCTATTAGACAATCATGAGTGTAGACTAGTGTTTGATAATAAATTAGTCACTAGTAAGTGATTGTTTGTTGAGTTCCTTGAGTACTTTAGGCTCAACCCTAACATGAACTATTAGAACTTCAAAGAGCTAGCTGCTACAACTCATTACACCAATGTCTCGTATCCAGTGTTTAGTAGAGCCAGGACCAACGCAAGAAATGCTCCAGAAGGTTCTGTTAGAGACCAGTATGCCATTTTGGACGATTATTGCAAGCAAATTCTTGCAACTAATCCAGGTTCAACAGCTATACTGAAAACAGACTTGGTTGATGAAAAAAGACTGTTTCAAAGAGTGTACATTTGTTTGAATGCTTGCCAGGAGGGGTTTAATAGAGGTTGCAGTTATTGGGATTTGATGGATGCTTTCTCAAAGGATACTGCAAGGGCATGTTACTTGCTGTTGTGGGTATTGATGCTAACAACTCATGCTTCCCAGTTGCTTATGTTGTGGTAGAGAAGGAAAATACAGAGACATGGATGTGGTTCATGCTGCTTCTCAGTGAGGATCTTGGCATACAAAACTCAACTGGATTTACTGTGATTAATGATAGGCAGAAGGGTTTGGAGAGGGCTGTTTAAGAGGTGTTTCCTAGTGCAGAAGTTAGATTCTGTGTTAGGCATTTACATGCCAACTTTAAGAAGGAACACAAGGGATTGTTACTCAAGCAAATGCTGTGGAACTTGCTAGAGCTTCAACAAAAGAAGAATTCAAGCTCAAAATGGTTGAGCTAAAAGATGAGAATGAGAAGGCCTTTGAGTGGCTTAGTCAGAAAAACCCGAAGGAGTGGAGTAGGTCTCAATTCAAAACACTTGTCAAGAGTGACATGCTCTTGAACAATCTATGTGAGAGCTTCAACAGTACAATACTCCTGGCCAGAGACAAACCTATAGTCACTTTGTTAGAGAAGATTAGGTTTTGGCTAATGTGTCGGTTTGCAAAAAAGAGAGATGCAGCTGAGAAATTGAAAACTCCACTTGGTCCTAGGATCATGGAGATAATTGAGAAGCACAAGAATGTATCAAGATACTGCCAGTCCACACTTGCTGGAAATTCCAAATTCCAGGTACTTTTGATATACTCTACAGCTTATAGCATCACTGAAATGTTATTAACAATACATTGGTTTTCAATTGCCAGGTTAACTTTCAAGGCTCAGTCTTTTGTTGCTGACTTGAGGCTTAAGGTATGCACTTGTAGGGTGTTTCAATTGTCTGGCATACCATGTCCACATGCCTCGACATGTATTTGGGCATCTGGACTCAAAGACTATGACTATGACTATGTAGACAGTTGGTACAAGCGTGAGGCTCACAATGCGTGTTACAGTGTGATAATTGAGCCAATGGCAAGTCCAAATAAGTGGCCAGAACCTGGTCTCACCAAAATTCTGCCACCACCTGAAACAACTGAAACAAAACATTCTAGGAGGGGGCAAAAGAATCACTGCAACAATTGTGGTGTAGAAGGGCATTCCAAAAAGAACCTGTTCTAATCTTGGATCAAGTCAGGTACAATTTTAATGCAACATTGAATTGACTTGTAAAATTTTATATGTAAATCTAGCAGTGACAGTGATTTGCTTGTTTTACAGGTCAAGCCAGCAAAGAAGATGGGCAGACCTAGGACTCAAACCCCTGCACCAGAGAAAATCAAGAGGAGGAAGAGAAGACAGAAGCAAACTGCTCAGACACAAGTTTAGATGTATTATGTTGTTTTGGTGTTCGCGATGAACTGATGAACAAGATAAAGGTAGAATTTAGGTCTAGGGTTTTCAATTTTGGATTTGGGGAAATCTTTGTCGATGGCCTCTGTTTTATTTCAAAACATTTCCTTTAATTTGTTTTGATTTGTTTTTATTTCTTTTATTTGTCTAATTTATGACTTAAAACATGTTTTCAGTCAAAAGTAACGTTTTTGACGTAACATCATCAAATATTCACGCTAAAATGGGGTTAGGGACCAACAGAATCAGGAAAACTAAACATTAATGACTTTCACCGTAAAAAAAAGGACTAACTTAGCTGTTTCTTAAAACTTTAGGGACTTTTGTCGCCATTTCCTCTTTTATTTACTAATTCCCAAATCTCATACATAAGTTTCTAGTTATTCATTTATTATTGTCTCCACAGACTCTATGCTAGAAAAATGTCATTATTGTAAGTTTGAAGATTTAAATTCGAGATCTTCAAATTTTGTACAAAAATATTGGTGAGTTTCATTTTCTATCTTTCTCTATATATATATCTCGTGTTGTTGCGAAATAACTCATATATTTTAGTCTACAGATTTTGGTCTAGAGGAAACAATATATAGAGACATGTTCAGCAATATTTATGTTTGAAAAAATATATTTAAATTTTTTTAGATTCATTTTTATGTTTCTGATAGAAAAAAAAATCAGTACGAAAGAACACTATTCGTGTTTAGGAATTTTTCTTTAAAAAAAATTTTTCTTAAAAAATATTGTTCATTCATCTTTATATATATATATATATATATATATATATATATATATATATATATATTTAGCTTTTTATCAAATTATCTAGATTAACGTTTTGGATATTTTAAACTGTTTGTGTTTTTCAACCGTTCACATATAGTTTTTGACACTTGTTTATATAAAATTTCCACCAATACGACATACTGTCAACCAATTTGATATTTTTACAAGGATTTTCGATCAATTTTGCAAAATATTAATCTTTTCAATCAATTAGGTATTTTTCGACCAATTTAATAAATTTTTACTCGACTTATCGATATTTTCACAAGCACTATACATAGAGTGAAGGTGTTGATCGATAAAGAGTCAAATCGTTGTCCAAAAAAGGAGCAAAGAATGAAGATTGAAGATAATCTCAAAGGAAACAAGTTGTAACCACCATATGTAGGAATTGTGGCACTCTTGGGAATAATAGGGAATCATTGTTGACGTTGGACTTTGTCCTCCATTAATGGCGTATTGACCCAAGTCCGCAAAGTTGGCCCAATAAGAGCGAATCATCGACCTTATATTAGTTAATATACACGGGCCGATCCTCATCGTGATGTGATTTAACTCGCTCAACTGAAGACTAACGTATTCCCCTGAATACCCGGACAACGCTTATCCACCGAAGTACGCATCCCATAATGGTCCCAAGTAGATTGAATAAACCTCGACAATTGTCGCGGTGAATGATGGATAGATCCAAACTTAACGTACGACGTGACCCAGAAGACCGGAGTTCGCTAAGCGTGTCACACCCCGACGAGTCGTTTATTAAATAAGCAAAACTTGTGGTTCAATTTTTTTTTCTTTTTAAACAAAACCCAAAATGATAAACGACTCGACGTTCTAACAATTTTTCGTATCTACACACAAAACATCTATTTATAATTTAAATTATATCTACCTTACACGTACGTTCATGTCAAACAAAGTAAGTTTTCAACTAAACATAAAAGCACACAAGATTCAAAAACGTTTACGTATTATAAGGCCCATCAGGTCAAAACGTTCACAAGCACAAAATTCCATTTCTACGCTCAAGTATTTTCAAAACCATTTTCTCAACTTTCTTATTTATCATACACAACCAAGAAAAGTCGCTATCTTACATCATTCCCCCTTACGAAAATTTCGTCCTCGAAACTTCATTCTTCAAGCAGGTTTGGATACTTGAGCTTCCTCTCGTCTTCTCGTTCCCATGTAGCCTCTACTTGTGAATGATTTCTCCAAATCACTTTAACCAGCTTGATCGTCTTGTTCTTCAATTCCTTCTCTTTCTTGTCGATGATTTCAACTGGAAGTTGTTCACAACTCAAATCCGCTTATAGATCATGGTTCCTTTTCCACCAGTAAGAAGCATCTGGCATGTACTTCTTCAGCATGGACACGTGAAACACGTTGTGAATACCTGATAGGTTTGTAGGAAGTGCTAATATGTACGCTACTTCTCCAACTCTTTCTAGAATCTCAAATGGACCTATGAAGCTTGGGCTCAACTTTCCCTTTTCCCAAACCTCATAATACCTTTCGTTGGTGAGACCTTGAGAAATACTTTATCTCCAACATTGAACTCGAGCTTTCATCGTCGTTTGTCTGCGTAACTCTTTTGACGGCTTTGGGCCATTAGCATTCTACTTCGTATTCTTTCAACATCCTCTCTAGTCTTTTGCACGATCTCGGGTCCAAGAAACTTTTGTCCACCCATTTCATCTCAGTGGACTGGTGATTTGCATTTCCTTCCATACAAGGCCTCATATGGCGCCATGTTGATTGCATAATGGTAGCTGTTATTGTACGCAAACTCTATCAAGGGTAAGTATGTACTCTATGACTTCTGGAAGTCCATTACACACGCTCTCAACATATCCTCCAAAATTTGGATAGTCCTCTCCAATTTTCCTTCTATTTGATGGTGAAAAACTGTACTAAACAACAACTTTGTTCCCAACGCTCTATGTAGACTTTTCCAAAACATTGAAGTGAATCTGGAGTCTCTGTCAGATATATCCGAAATTGGACTTTTGGACACTTTTCGGACAAAAATGCCCCTAAAAATCAAATAACCCATTTTCCTCTCTCAATTCAAACCTTCTTCATCTCTCTCTCTCACCCCCAATCCCACGAGCTCCACCGAAATTCGACGAGCTCCACCAAATTCCGACGTCTCCAAGTGATTCCTACGATCTTCCACTGGCGTTCAAGGTTGTCCAAGCTTTCACGAGCGTCTCTAAGTGTTAAAAGATTTCATAGCTCAAAATGACGAAATATATACACGATTGGAGTGATTATTAAATGAAAATAGTCAGATTTGAAGCATTTAGGTCGAGTTAGGGTTTCTAAAAAAACTTGGAAAAATTCGATGAGATTCGGCGGATTTTTCCGATGACCTTCAACACCAAAATCTCCGTCAAAATATGCCAAAATCCGATGAAATCCACCAAAATCCGATGCTTTATATATATATATATTGATATATATATATATATATATATATATATATATATATATATAACGGCAAATCTGGAATCACTGTTCACGTAGACACATATTCCTGTTAAGTCTACAGTATCCGGAAAAAAATTGACGTAAATGCCCTTTAAAAGCTTCATAATTACATGATGTGGCATTCTAATTAAACTTTTACAATTAATCCTGAAAAGAACTAAAAACCACGAAAATACCACTCCTGGACTATTCTGGAATAAAAAAAGGCACATTATCTGGAAAATGACAATGACTTAGACTATTCTCAGAGATCCATATATCACAAGATTCTTCTGGAAAATAACTTTTCAAGTTCCATATTGAATGTCATCTACGAGACTAACTATAAATATGGACCATTGTAATTTTTTTTTTCATTTCAGCTTCATTCATAAGTCTTCCATAAAATCTTCAAGATAAAAAATTATCAGATTCCCACATTCAATCCTAAGAATAGCTTCTAAGCTAAATCCCACCTGCATTTCCCACATTCAGCACTTCAATCCTCTCAGTTAATTCCCACCTGTTGGCAGACCAAACTGTTACAGAACATACTATAGAAATAGAGCAATTCAAATACATCTAGACATCTGGGTAAGTGTTTATCTTTAAAGTTAAGGTCATAGGTTAATTTTCCATTAGCACCCTTTTGCTTTGTGTCTTAGCAATTAACCCTGATCATTGCTGAATGAGATAACTTGCTAACTTATTTTATTGTATGTATAAATACTGAAAAAAAAGACTCATATCTCAGGTTAGGAACTAATTATTTTAATTCGTAAACTCATCTCTTAACTATATTTATAGTTCAATCATAGTAGAAAAAAGATTCACTTCTCTATGCCTCTGTTTCACAGATCTCTCCAATAGTTTGTACCATTTTACCACATCAATATCACATATACACATATATATTCTATATAAAGTTCATATGTCCATCGGATGAACATGATCACACTATGAACATATATAATTGAATCAAAACCCAGGTAACATTGATGTAAAAGAAGAAAAGTTCATATCTACATCAGATGACAATTTCAAAATAAAACTAGAGTACAAAGTTTAAATTTGTTTACCTTTGATGTTTGTTATTCTTTTCTCCTCATTCTCATTTCACCTATGAGTCTGGATCATTTTCTTCTCCCATTCTCGATGGTTTATCAATTAGCAAAGAAAACCAAACACACCAAACCATTCATAAAATTGCATTATACTTTTCCAGGAAACAAACAGACTCCAATAAATGGTTATAAAAAAAGTTAACCTATCATCTTAATCAACCAATCAAACAACGATGTCATATAGAAAACCAAATACACCAAACCATTCATAAAATTGCATTATACTTTTCCAGGAAACAAACAGACTCCAATAAATGGTTATAAAAAAGTTATCCTATCATCTTAATCAACCAATCAAACAACGATGTCATATAGAAAAGAAAAGAAGAATGAAATGGAGGCACATCCACGAATCACAATGTATCAATCAATGTTAACATATATAATTTAGTTTTATTGTGACTAATATAATTAATGTAAACTGAATCATGAACTAGTAAGTTATGACTTATGACTAATTATATTGGTTAGTTATAAGTTTAATGTTCAACATGATTAAAACTGATCTATTTAATTTTTTAAATCTGAGTTAGTTAATTAAATGGATTTACATATTTCTTAAAAAATTGTAAAATAATGCACAACCAACAATCGCAAACCATTTACAGATAATCTCTTATAATATAAATTATGAAATTTTCCCACGCAACGCCGGGACAAAGCGCTTATATATATACATATATATAGACTTTTAAGGGCATTTTTATCCGAAAACTGTCCAAAAGTCTAATTTCGGATATTATGAAACTAATGAGTTCAGTCTTGATATTTTGATAATTTTGATATCTACAAAATACAAAATGAAATTGGGAAATTTCTCTAAATAGGAGTAAAAAAAATGGTTTTTTACTTTTTTGGACTTTTTTTTCAAAAATGTCACAAATAGGACTTCGTAATTAATTTGGATTTATGTAATTACCCTTTTACCCCCGTGAACATTAAAATTTAAATAAGAAATCACAAGTCAAAGCCGGATTTTTGGCTGACAAATGGGCTCACTTATTAAGCCCGCCCAATTCAATTTCTCACTTACCTTGCCTCCACGTCACCTTCCTCTTCATTTCTTCATTGACCGAGATAGTTTAACCATAAGAGAGAGAGAGAGAGAGATAGAGAGAGAGAGAGAGAGCGAGCGAAAAAAAAACCGTCCAACTTCCCTTAACCAACACTCCAAAAACCGTCTCGATTTGTTTTCCAAACTCCATAATCTCACTCATTTCGTCACTCTCGTCCATTCTTCTCCCAAGAAATGAAGAAAAAGAATAGTTCGCCGACCAAACGCCCCCAAAAGTTCCAAAACCTAACCCTAAAAAGAGGAGTCTTCCTCAATCATCGGCCGAAACTCCACCTCCAGTGACGCATGCATCCCCGCGTCGGAGTCCGCGCGTGGCTTTTGCCCCGGAGCCACCAACGCAAAACTCCTCAGCGAAGAAATGGAAGAAGGTTCTTGCGCCGCCGAAGAAGAAGAGGAAGGTGGTTCTTGAGTCGCCTTCAAATTCTGACTCCTCTATCCCTTGTACATCCGAGAGACCTCACAAGGTGAGTTTTTTTTTACTTGCAATTGGTGGTTTCAGTTTTTTGGTTGCTTAATTTTTTATTTCGTGACAAAAATGAAAATTTTTGGGTTTGCATGTTAATTTTGTGTTGATTATGTGTGGATTTTGTGTTGATTCATTGGTTTGCATGTTTATTGTGTGTTTGATGTAACTGTTAGTTTGACAAAAGTGTTCATTTTTTATGTTATTGAGGATTATGTGTGTATTTTGTAAGAAAATTAGATTTTTCTAGGCTTGCTCATATTAGATGTAGGTTCTGTGAATTGTTTTGTGTCACACATTCTGGGTATCGTGACAATTGTGTCATGAAATTTATGGGTTTCCGTGACAATTGTGTCACAAAATATCTGGGTTTCGTGACACCTATGTGACGAAATTTCTGGGTATCGTGACAACTATATCACGAATTTCTGGGTATCATGACAACTATGTCACGATACCCTGAAATTCGTGACACAATTGTCACGAAACCCATAAATTTCGTGACATAGGTGTCACGAAACCCAGATATTTTGTGATACAATTTTCACGAAACGCAGAAGTTTCGTGACACAGGTGTCACGAAACCCAGAAATTTCGTGACACAATTGTCATGAAAACCACAGTGGTTATGTGATTAATGTTCCAATTCATATGTGTTTGATGTTCTAACTTTTATGTGTTTAATGTTCTAATTTTTAGGGTTTCATACGAAGGATAAAAGAAGATGAAATAGACTCAGGCTACTCGTTCAACTTCCATGAGAACTTGGACACCTTCGAAAAGGAGACCGGCATGACCGCCAACCAAAAAGACTTATTCAAAAAGACGTGTTTTGGGCAGTTTCTAGACATGCCCTTGATAACAAAATCACCCATAATAATAAGTCATTTGCTATTGAGATCTGGTTATTATGATGGGGCCGGTGCATCGAACGAATCTCTGGTCATGGAGATTGGTGGAAGACCCTACGATTCACCAAAGAGCACTTTTCCCTGATCACAGGGTTAAGATTCAGCGAAAACTACGCAGAGCAACCACGGTACGCTAATGTGGTTGAGGGAGGGCTATACAATGTCACCTTCTGTAATGGTGCTCTTGGCCAGAAAAGGGCCAACATTGGTGCAGTCCTTGAGAGTAGCCAGGAATGGCCAGATGAGAGGAGGGTGAGACTACTCCTCCTCCACTTTCTGTACAATGTTCTCTTGGCGGCCGAGAAGACCGTCAA
Organism: Urtica dioica subsp. dioica; assembly: GCF_054948205.1. Taxonomy (NCBI): domain Eukaryota; kingdom Viridiplantae; phylum Streptophyta; class Magnoliopsida; order Rosales; family Urticaceae; genus Urtica; species Urtica dioica. The sequence goes on along the minus strand of NC_142765.1, from coordinate 7,314,892 downwards.
CCTCCCCTGCGATAGCTACTTCAAGATGGTGGACGACCCGATTATTTTCAACAACTACCCATGGGGAAACGTCGTTTAAGACTTCTTTCTAGATTCTATCAAGGGCTTTGTGAGCAAGGCCAAGACCATCAAGGAGGGTAAGAACCCAAAACTCCACCTGTCGGGTTTCATGCTCCCACTCCAGATATGGGGTTACGAGTGTATCCCACGATTCGTGGAGCTGGACTTCGCCTCGATACTTGTTGCCGACGCAACGCCCCTGATGAGGCGTTGGGCTACTAAATCAAGGAAGGTGTTGGAGTCCCAACAACAAAAGATTCGATTCCAAGAGGTATGAATATGATTGATAAGAAGATGCACATTTAATTAAATTTTAATCTCTTACTTATAAGAACATGCAAATTTAATTAACTTCGGACCTCTTCCAGATCGAATTCAAGCCGATCGGTGGTGAGGTAGAGTCTGTGACAACTGCGAGGACTGTTGTGAGCCCCTCTAAGAAGAGGGGGAAGAAGAAAAAAGAAGACATTGTTACCACATCATCATCAACTGATGTAATGGTTTCTTAAGTAATTAGTTTCTTATAGTTTAAAGTAAATTCGTGACAGTAAAGTCACGAAATCAAGTAAATTCGTGACATGTATGTCACGAAATCAATTATATTCGTGACATGTAAGTCACAAATTCAAATATTTTCGCGACATAACAGTCACGAAATCAAGTAAATTCGTGACATGTAAAGTCACAAAATCAAGTATGTTCGTGACATAAATGTCACAAAATCAAGTATGTTCGCGACATTATTATTGTCACCAAAATATTTGATTTCATGACTTTCATGGCACGAGTATACTTGATTTCGTGACATCTATGTCACGAGAGTATTTGAATTCGTGACTTAAATATCACGAATATAATTGATTTCATGACTTTACTGTCACAAAAATACTTCATTTTGTGATTCTATTCTCATACAAAATTATTTGTACATTGCAGATACGCATGTCCGCCATGGAAAAAGATCTGAAACATTTCATAATAGAGTTTCTTGAGTGGAAGAAGCAGTTGTCCACTGAAATGCGAGCCATTTCAGAAACCTTGAAAGAGGTTGTGGACAAGCAACAAGTCTCTCAGGATGATGATTTTGTCAACCTCCAGAAATATGAAGAGGAGGTGAAGGAGAAGGAAGAAGAGAATATGGAAGATGTGAACAGAGAAGAAGGGCACGGGAATGATGGGACAGAAGTTCCCATGAACGACATCGATGTTGAAGAGAAACAAGGAGAAGAAGAAGATAACAAGGAAGAGGAGAAGGACAAGGAAGAGGAGAAGGACAAAGAAGAGGAGAAGGGTAACGAAGAAGTAGTTGTGGACAAATCAAATGAGTTGGAGAACAACAACGAAGAAGCCGAGAAAAATGATGAAGATCAGCCATCTATTGGAGGCAAATGTAAAGAAGATGATCTTCAGAAGAAAAAAGATGATGGTGAAGATGACGAAGACGGTGGGAGAGTTCCTAAAGATGAAGGGCCAAAATAAGTCGACGGGAACCAAACGCACGCTGATGGCGGCGAGGACCAGACCCGAGCCAAAGAGACCCAAGAGTCTAAAACGCCCATGCCACGTCCAGAGGCGGTTGATGAGGTCTATTCCTCGTTGTTGACGATTCCTGGCAAGCTCATAATGATTTCATCATCAGAAGAAAAGCCTAATCTCCAGAGGAGGGCGCCAATGGTCTACACCCCGACACCCGCGCCGGCTGTGTTTACGAGGTTCACACGACCACTTCGGCCACCATCATTTTATCCATTCTCCTACCCTAAAGACGAGGTTTCCAAGGGAGATCTTGCAGCAATGGGTAAATGGATTTAAGCTGGTCTTAAATCGAATCACAAGAATGCGTAAGTATCTTTCTCCTTCTTACATATATTGTCTGTTCATTTTAAATAAAAATGGGATCTCATGCTTGTTATTTTCAGCATTGTCAAGTACAAGTCACCAGAAGAAAATTTATCTCCCTCGTTCCAGTTTACGGTGGTTGAGATTACATCGAAGACTTGGTTTTACGCCTTGTGGACCCCGGTTGAGTGGCTTACAGGAGAGGTACGTCCACTCGACCAGATTTTTTAGAGCCAAGGATGACAAACACCACTTCACTTCGGATTGTTTTTTGTTTTTTGTAGCTATGTTGTGACGTGTTTTTTATTTGTTTTTTGAACTTCATGTAATAAATTATATATTTGGTGACAATGAATTTCTGAACTTGGATTTCGCTTGTTATTCTACATACGAAATGATCAACTACATTTTTTTTGTTAATGTTTACTACGTTTGTCACCAGAAACTGTGTTGTTGTCACGACATGATGAAAAGAATCGGGTGACAATATTGTCACGAGGTAAACAGAATCTGGTGAATTTGTCACGAAGTATGTCACTGAATTATGTGAATTTGTTCTTTTTTGCAGCATATGGACGTCATTTTCTACTACCTGAGAAAAAAGAGGAAGTATGGAAATGTCCGAAAGCCGTTCACGACAACCAACTCATACTTTCTACCAATGCTCACCCGATGCCATGACGCTTGGTCCAAAGTGAAGAACAAGGACGTGTTTGACTGGACGGAACATTTAGTGGTGCTTGACTACATAACTGCAAAAAAAACAGGTTTTGCGAACACTCCATGGGAAGATGTTAACATTATCTATGTCCATGTCCACGTGCCGGCACACTGGCTCCTTGTCGTAATTTCCTTAAGTCGTAGATTGCTAACAATATACGACTCTATGGACTCCAAGTATGCACGTAATGTTTGTGACAACATTCGGATGATGGCGGATTTCATCCCGATAGTGTTGGGCATCGTCGGTCTTACAGATGGCAACCCGGAGCCGTTTAGAATAGTAATTGAGCCTATGCCACAAAAAAGCAATGGGTAAGATCTCTTCTCATATTTGATTGTCATGCTATATTTTGATGCATTTTTAATACGAGTAAGCAACCATGAACAGGGGAGACTGTGTCATGTTTTGCGTAAAGGCCGCCGAATTTATGATCCATGGGATTCTGGTCACTAGTTTGCATCAAGACAATATGTCCATGTACATAAAGAAGATGGCAACCGAGTTATACAAGAACGGGGCAATAAAGATCGCAAACAATGTTGAGTCGAACGAAGAAAATTGAAAGTAGGGGAAGTGATTAGTGATCCAAATATTATAAATAGGGTGAAGTGTATTTTTTTGGAATGTCTTTGTGATGGCGCTGTGACTCTTAATTCTTCTTTTTAGAATTTGTGCGACAAGGTCGTCACGAAGACATGGTCTATGTTTTAAACGTATCTATAGGGGCCAGTAAATTATTAAATATGTAACTCTATACTCTTTTGGATGTGATTATATTAAATACTATTCATATGATTTCATAACAACGCCAAATAGATTCTTGATGTCACTTAATTGGTGCACACTTTGTGACTTCTCTGTCACGAAAAATGAGGATTTTGTGACGTTCATGTCACGAAAAATGAGGATTTCGTGACGTTCATGTCATGAAAAATGAGGATTTCGTGACGTTCATGTCACGAACAATAAGGATTTCGTTACGTTCATGTCACAAACAATGAGGATTTCGTGACGTTCATGTCATGAACAATGACGATTTCGTGACGTTCATGTCACGAAACAAAACTCTTCAAGTCACAAAACGGTACTTTGTCGTGAATCTCAGTCACGAAATTGGAACTTTTGATGGAATTTAATGAGAAACCTCTTTTTTTCTTCATTAAATACGTCGTAGGGGATCAATGGTTGTTACGAATATAAATATAAGAAAATTTGAGAAAAATAAATGGTAAGCGAGTTCTACTTACCTAGAATAATAAGAAAATTTGAGAAAAATAAATGGTAAGTGAGTTCTTCTTACCTAGACATCTTGAGGAACTAATGTGTTTTGTACTGTGAAGTGTTGTTGACATACATTCGTTTGTCCCATTTCATCATTTCAAAGGGACATAATTTAAAGTAGTCTAAACATATGAGCATAGGTGAATGAGGTTGAACGTCATGCCGTCCGACTTGTCGTTTTCAACTCTAATTTCTCCTTAATGTTGGAATTTATTGATAAATCACGTATTAGCGTTGTTAGTCCTCCCAAAACCACTCAATTAAGAGTCTAGAAGGAAATTTATGAGGACCAAACGAGATCAAAGGAGCGAAGTAGATCATGTTTCGGTTAATTGGTGCACACTTCGTGACTTCTCTGTCACGAAAAATGAGGATTTCATGACGTTCATGTCACGAAAAATGAGGATTTCGTGACGTTCATGTCACGAAAAATGAGAATTTCGTGACGTTCATATCACGAAAAATGAGGATTTCGTGACGTTCATGCCACGAAACAAAACTCTTCAAGTCACGAAACGGTACTTTGTCGTGACATCCCAGTCACGAAATTGGAACCTTTGATGGAATTTAATGAGAACCCTCTTTTTTTCTTCATTAAATACGTTGCAGGGGATCAATGGTTGTTACGAATATAAAAATAAGAAAATTTGAGAAAAATAAATGGTAAGTGAATTCTACTTACCTAGAACATCTTGAGGAACTAATGTATTTTGTACTGTGAAGTGTTGTTGACATACATTCATTTGTCCCATTTCATCATTTCAAAGGGACAGAATTCAAAGTGTTGTTAATAAAATATCAAGAACAATGAGTATAACGAGTCTATCCTGAACTCCAGCTTTTAATTTTATAAATTTAAATTTAATGCTCCACCTATCACGAAACAGTACTATTTCGTGACTTCTATGTCACGATATTCCGGGATTTCGTGACATTCCTGTCATGAAACAAAACTCTTCAAGTCACGAAACAGTACTATTTCGTGACATCTATGTCACGATATTCTGGGATTTTGTGACTTACGTGTCACGAAAAATGAGGATTTCGTGACATTCATGTCACGAAAAAAAAGTCCATACCAAACATAAATACATTAATAAAAAATTCTTAAACATATGAAATAGGAGGAGAATTATACAAATAGTTTTAAAACATGTGATATCGTCTAAACATTAAATAATTGCAGAAAGCATTGTAAATATTGAGTACCTCATCTCGAACTACATTTTATTTGTTTCCGTCCACCCCCATTTGGCAAGCCGGCAAATCTTTATGGTCTTCGACAATAGCTCCCTTTGCTTTCAAAAATTCCTCCCAATTCTCGTCGAATATTTCGAGAAGAACGGAGTTATCCATAAAAAACGGAGTATTGTAATCATCACCTGCATGCATCTCTACGTACTCGTTGAATTCAGCGTCGCTCATGTCATGACGCTTCTTAAATTTCCTGGGAGGGCGTGAACATGGAATCAAGTAGTATCTCGCGGTCGAGTTTGCACTTCCTGAAGGCATCTCCGACGTCTCATTCACCGTCGACACCTTTTTACTCGAATCGCTTCCCTTCGTCGTTGGATCTTTAGCGTCCATTTCAACGTTAGACTCTTTTGAACAATATTATAAGTTTGATATGAGGTAAATATCAAAGGTCGAATAAATATGAGGATTCCTTACCTAACTTTTGTAGTAAGTAAATGCTAAAATAAATATTCTTACCTAACTTCCTAAGTTGGTTGTTCAGAAATTTAATTGCTATTAATGCCATTTATTGCTATTTTTCGCAGTAGATGCTATTAAATATCCATATCCCAATTACCAACTCGGTCAACCCAGCGAAAGATATCATGTTTCACGTAAATGGCGCGGACTTCGTGCATGTTTCACATAAATGGCGCGGACTTCGTGACTTCTATGTCACAAACTTTTAGGAATTCGTGACGTCTTTGTCACGGAAAAATTGGACGCCGTGACTTCTATGTCAAGAAAAATGAGGATTTCGTGACTTCTCTGTCACGTAAAAATTGGATGTCGTGACTTCTATGTCACGAAAAATTGGGATTTCGTGACTTCTCTGTCACTAAAAAATAGATTTCGTGACGTTTACGTCACGTAAATATAGGATTTCGTGACTTCTACACGGATTGTTTAATGGGACTAAAACGTCACGAATGAGAAATATAAAAATCCATAACAAACATAACAAACTAAATAAGAAATAAAGTAAATTACAACTCCAAATTGGTACATCAAATAAAAAGTCTAATAAAAGGAACAATCGAACTCATGTTCGGGGTCGGCTATGGTGGGTCGGGATCGCGTTGCGACATCTGGCTTGATTATGTCCTACTCCACCACACCGACTGCATTTATTCCTTCTATCCTTACCCCCTTCCCATGGAGAGGGTATTCTTTTCTTTTTCGGTCTTCCGGCGGCACAAGCCGCAACATGAGCTGGATTTACTATTTTTGCGTGACTTCATCTGGAAAATTCCACGACTCCTCGCTGCCAATTGGATGAATTACACCTGCATAACAACTTCTCCAATATTCGGTGGTGTAGTAATTTGATATGTACTTCTCAACTGCGAAGTTTCGAAAACCGCAAGCCGCAATGCCGTGGGGACAGATAAAGTTGTCAGTTTGAAAGACACGGCAACTACATGTCTTCTCTCTCAAATTTACAGCCCACTTTTGCCCCTCTCTATCAACTACTTCAAACTCGTACACCGATGATGGATGCACCTATTCCACACCCAATACCATTTTGTTTACGGGTTATAATAATAATAATTTCTGGGAAATACTTCGATAACAAGTTTTCGTGACCAAAAAAGGTAGTCACGAAATCCTGTTCAGTACATACAACGTTGTCACGAAAAACTGGACATATTAAACAACATATTATAAAAAAAATTTAAAATTGAATGCCTATCACGCACCCTCATTCCAGTAGATTTAGCGTGGTATTCTTCAAGTTTTTTATTCGCGTCAACGCAAAGGATCGTCAACGTTCCCAACGCTTTTTCTCTACGTTCGTAAAACCATTTACTCATTCTCTCCCGGAGAAAATCAAATAGCTTGGCAATAGGGAACTCTCTCGGTTTGACATTCATTGCATTCAGCGACTCGACATTGTTTGATGTCATTATTGAGTACCTCTTCTCCGTGTAGAAACTACGAGCCCGTTTTTCATGGCCTACGTCGTTCTGAAGATACGCTCGGACTCTTGGATCTTCCTCATCTATTATAAGCATATACTTTTCAAACTCTGCATACGTGTATGCCTTTGCTGCAGCATATAACGTCCAATTCACCTCTTTTGATAGACCTTTGATTTGGTTCTTCACGTTCTTCAAAAGATGAAACATGCAATAACCATGGTCTGAGTTAGTGAAAACCTTTTTCACACTGTTAATGAATTCCGCGTTCCTGTCAGACACTATGACCTAATGTGACCTCTCCCCGATTGCTTCCTTTAACCTTGTCAAGAAGTAAACCCACGATTCAGTAGATTCTGAAACACCAGCACTGAATGCGAGGAGGTAAACTTGTTCATTCGCATCCATACCACATGCTGAAAACAGTGTGCCTTTATAGTAACTCTTCAAAAAAAGTGCCGTCGATGATAACTACGGGCCGCAGATACTTCCACCCCCTTTTCCAAGCACTAAGCGACATGAAGAAGTATTTGAAACGGTGGGATCGAGGAGTTGTGACAAGGTCGAATGACGAACCTGGATTGTTAGTCGACCACATGTACATGAATTTAGTCAGAGATCTATAAACAATGATGATAGTGCCGCTTGTCTTGACCTCCATGCTTTTTTGTAGGACATGTCCAGTCCAAAATCTTGTTGCATGTAGGACATGATGTCTTTGGGTTTGCATGGTGAACATGAGGGATCGATGTACCTGTGTTTCATAGTCTCGCCTACAAATGTGGACGCAGCCTGAGGATGTTCTCCTTGTCTAAATTGTGTAGCATACGCGTGCTCATAATCATACCTGCAAGATGTTGGAATTGATCTAGGGTTTAAGAAAAAGTTTTAACGCTTCGTTAAGCGGCGGAATTTTAAAATTTTTCTTTTACAAGTAAAACGTTTTTACTAACCTAGACAAAGAGCAAGTACATATAAATAAAACTATTATGAGCATAGAAGTTTACTAACCTTTTTAGATGCTTGAACGTTGAGAAGCTTTTGGAAAAAGATTGCAACATTCGTCTCCCCTCGCAACACGTCTCTCTTCCTTCCTCGGCAACTCGAGCAACCACGAAAGTTTCTATCACTAAATCACTCGAGAGAAAATGAATTAGTGTGTGGGCACTTTTAAACATTACGACTTAAGAACGAGTCTTGAAGTCGCAGAGCTAAATACTAGGTCAAATGAGGACCTAGGTGCCAAAACAAAAAATCGAAAATTAACTAGAGAGAGAGAGAGAGGATCGGCCAAGTTCTAGAGAGAGAGTCTCTCAAATCTCTTAAACTTGGATGGATGAAATGTGAAGAATGGGGCTCCTATTTATAGGAGAGGTTTCACCTTCAATAAGGTAGTTTCCTCTTCTATAGAATATCACATATTCATGAGAAAATATTGCCCATTTCCCCTTTGATTCACTCGGCCAAGGCTGCCTTCTAGAAGGCTTGGATTTGTTTCCTTTTTTGCTCATTGCCTTGCCTTGACTCTACTTGGCCGATTACCCTCTTTCCTCTTTGAGGAAATTTGTTTCCTCTTTTTCTTTTGGTAAGTATCTTGATACATTTATGCACAAAATATTCTCTCTTTCTTTGGGTATGTTGGGCGCCTATGGCCTTCTAGAAAGGGCTTCTAGAAGCTTTTCCATTTGTTCATGATAACATGAAAAAAGGCCCATTAAGAATTTTCAATAAAATTCTTATGAAATGAAATTAATCCACAAGGCCCAATGATCAAGTCATGGCCGAGTGTTATTGAGTCATCACATGACCTTGTCAAAAAATTTATTGACATTCATTTCATCCTATGTCTCAAAAGACAAAAATACCCTTTTGACAATTTTCGTTCTTGTTTTGACTTAGCTTCCAGTTTAACTATTCCTACTCGATGTGATTCATGACAGTGACCTCATGGATCCAAATGAACAAAGCTTGAGCTAAACACTTGGACTCAAAAGTTCACAAAACCTTTTCCAAGTTTAGCTTAATGTCAACTAACTCCACTAAAGAGTTGACACTGAAAATCTCTCGGTTCAAATGAATTTATTTTCTACTCAAGAATTCAACCTAATTGTAATGAGTGGATCCACAGAATATTATCAGTGTTTACCCTTCATGAATATCATCAGCTAGTCGGGATTTACAAAATTACCATTTTACCCTTCTAGCTGTTATTTCCTCAACTCCTTTGTCGCTTGTGAATAAGTTAGAAACAATGTATTGACGATGAGCTAACAAGTCACATTGTTTCATCCAAAAGAGTCAGGTCTCAATTTGGACACTGGCCAGTTCATTTATTCACACTCCAAGGAACAAAGCATGAGGTGATATACATTGCATTGCAGCAATCTTGTACATGAATTCCATATCTATGAGAACTTCACAAAGTTACTCATGACAGACTCACAACTTAGTACTTCACCAATAGGCCTTGTTCGGAATCACATAGTGAGTCCGAACTTTGACTTTCTCAAATGAGAATACTAAGGTGTGAAATGGCATGTCTCATTTCAGGATTAAGGTAAGCATGATGCAATTCATACATAGTGACTTCGAGACATAAGAGGTTAAATGGTTTGTTCTTATCTTGTCTCTAGAAGTGCACTGGTCAATTCAGTACCTTCGGAAGATACCTAGAAGAACTATAGAGTCCCCAACTCTCAATGCCTCATAACCAGACATCATAGATTCTTCTAACAATCATACTGAGGTCAATAGTCCTTTGACCCTAAGATTGCGAATATATCGTTTTAAGCAAACTACGAAGAGTTTGTTCATGCAAATCTACATTTGTCTCTTCGTAAGTTGTTAAGTTTGTTTATGGACTAAAAGACTAAGGTTTTATCATAAAGCTTCAAACAAAGAAAGAATGAATGAACGTTTCAAATTTATTAATGAATAGATAGGAAATTACAAGCAAGAGTCTTCATGAGACTTTATTACATCAAATGTACAAAATAAAGACTACAACTCTTCTTGTGGGCACCATTGACAACACAAGAATGTATGATCAATTTTAATTTCGGGTGGTCACGATAATATCAATGTAGAAATAAGTAATAAGTTACCTCCACACTTCAAAGATCTCGGATGTAGTCTTTTTTACTCCACGAACAGACCACGCGCATGAGTCATCTGGACAAACAACATGTACATACCGTTTGTTAGAAGTCTTCGTCTTGAACGTAAAATGTTTGGTGATTGCTAACATGCATAAATGTTTCTTCAGAGTTGCTTTGTCGGCATACAATCCTCCTTTGACTAGTCTCAGCAGAGAGTAAATATCCGACACATCAAGGTCAGGATGCATATTTTGGTTATCCGTGGAAGGCGTAGCGCATTGACTCGTCCTCCTCGTTCTAGAGCAAGGCGTACTAAACCGTTTTGGAGTGCCTGAGCGCGGAGGGATCTGCCATGGTGTGCCTGAATGACTCTGATTCGGGTCAGGGATCTCAGGAGAACTAGCCTCCGACTTAGGAGACGACATGTCCGGTTGTGCTAGTTGACCAGTGTTCGGAGTTGAACCAACGCCTGAGTCCGAAACCAACAGCTCTTGCTTCAATGGCTCCATATCTACTACCAAACTAAGTTTGGATCTGTCCGGTTTCTCCTTTCGAAGATGCAAGTAACATTTCAAACTTAGGTCGGAGTCAATACTTACTAGGGGTACCGACCCTTCTGTCTCATAAGAAACACGGAGGACTTGATTTTTAGGTGTGCGATTGAGCGTGGCATACAACAACTGCATAAACTCCTCGTACGTTGCTTTTGCCGATATTAAGATTCCCACTGCGCACCCAGGGCCAACGTCGTATCGTTCATGTTTCACCCATCTACCGTTATGCTTGACGAAGGTATGAATGTCTTTCATAACTGCAAATAGTGGAGATAAAGTCACATTAAATTATTTTCTCATAAAATTTATTATATGCGCAGATATATAGTAAGCTCTTGAATCCATATTATATAAGCAAAATTGACAAAGAGTTATAAAAATTTTATATAAGCAAAAATATAGGATGCAAAATTTAGTTTCGTGACTATATTGTCACTGCAGACTTTAGTTGTCACTGCAGACTTTAGTTTCGTGACTACGGTGTCACTTCATAATTTAGTTTCGTGACTACGTTGTCATTGTAGACTTTAGTTTCGTGACTATGGTGTCACGAAATAATTTAGTTTCGTGACAATATTGTCACGAAATAATTTCGTTTTGTGACTATATTGTCACGACATATCGAGTCATGCTGAAGCTTTCATGACTATGGGTGTCACAAAATAATTTAGTTTCGTGACAATATTGTCACGAAATAATTTCATTTTGTGACTGTATTGTCACGAAATATGGAGTCATGCTAAAGCTTTCGTGACAACGTTGGTCACAAACATTGTAGCGAAATGACTATGTATGAGGGAGCTTACCAGAATAAAGAGCGAAAAGAGTGTCAATGTGGGAGCTTCTGGGCCGCAACGGGCAGAGAGAGACGGCGGCGAAGGTGGGTGGCCTTGGAGAGACGGCGACGAAGGTGGGTGGCCTTGGAAGACGACGGACGGCGCGAACTAAGAGAGAGACGAGAGATGGCCGTCAAGTTAGAGAGAGAGGAGGGACAATGAGACACGACGTGGACGCCGGCTGAGATCCAGACACCCGAACGACAATGAGACACGACGCCAATGGAGGAGATGCGACGGAGACAATGGAGGAGATGAAACGGAGGCAATGGAGGAGATGAAACCGATAATAAATGAAAGAAAAGAAAAGAAAGAAGGAGAGATGAGAGTAGAGTTTAGTTTTTGAGATTCTTTACAAAAAAAATAAATAGAAAATAAATAAAGGTATAATGGTAATTACATAAATAGAAATAAATGAAGAGGTCCTATTGCTGACCTTTAAAAAAAAAGGTCAAAAAAGTCATTTGGACGTTTTTAACTCCTAATTTTGGAAAACTCCCGGTACAACTGGCAAGCCCTCTTAGAAAACGGATTAAAGCCCAGTCCAATACAAAAAGCCCAAACTGCAATTTTTGTTAAACGAATTTTTATTTATTTATAAATTATAATTAAAACTAGAAAGTTTTCGCTGATACTGGCACACACTGAAATCAGGTTTCTCCTTTCTCAAGCAAAGTACCAACCAAACCAAACACAGAACGGAACGATAACTCGGAAACCCTAACCCAGTGCTTTGACCGACGATTCGCCATGGAAGGACAAGACGGAGTTCAACAGCCACACCTTGTGCTCGCTCACAAGCTCTTCCTTCTCTCTCACCCCGATGTTCAGGACATCGAGAAGGTTCAACTCAGAGAAGATGTCTTCTCTCAAGTCAAGGCAGATGGTAGATTGGGAATCGAAAATTCGATCACTTGGTGAATTCGGGTTGATTTTTTCTGAAATTGTTTTTTTTTTCGTCTATGGCTCTGTAGATATGGCTCCGCTATACGAAACCCTAGTCGCTGGTTCGGTGCTTGAGATGGATCAGAGTGTGTTGGACTCGATGCGTGCGAAGATCGATGAGGAGCTCAAGAAGGTCGACGAGAAGTGAGTTATTTTTTCTTTTTGGGTTTCTGGGTTTGGTTTGAATCTCGAAGTTTTCATTTCGGTTAGCTAGAGAACTGAGAAATAAAAACTGAAAAATTCGAAGAATTGGTGGGTTTGGTGGTTTAGATCCTTTGTGAAAATGCAAGATGAGAACTTGGTTACAGCTCAAGCTCTGTCATAGAATCATTGAACGTAAAGGCGATTTAGGATCCGTGAAGAATTAGGTGGGTAATTTTAAACGTGATTAATGTCCGTTTGGCTGGATCTGTAAGTAGTGTACACTGCGACTGTGGATTTTTTTGTGTGAATATTGAAATGTCTTTGTTACCTATTTTAACTTTCAATTTCAGTAAATGTTTCTTGACGTGATGTTTGGTTCTGACCTTGAAATTAGTGCATTTTGGTAATGTATATTATTGTGCATATTTTTGTGAAATTAAATTGAAACAAAAGTGATTGTGAATCGTGATGTCAAACCAAGGTCTTACCAATTTGAACACTTTTATCACAAATGTGCTAATCTTCTTTACAGTCAAGTAGTATTATCGTGGATTGTACAATACTAGAACGGTTTAGTAGTCTATTTTTAAATGGTTTCTGAGTGATGTTTTCTTGTCATTGCTAGTTGCATTTCTATGATTATGTTTGACTTTGCATCATGATGTTGTATGAAATGATCTATGATGAACGGTGTAGTTTACGGAGTTTGATATTCAGTGGCATAAAAAAAAACATGTCGACGTAAATGAATATTGATATAAAATTAACTAGTTTAAAAAATGTCATGCTGTTGGACAGTTGGTTTGCGATTGATGTTCCTTTATGGTCAAATTGATCTTCTCTGGTTGAATCTCTTTATAGGATTGCTGATGCAGAAGAGAATTTAGGAGAAAGTGAAGTTAGAGAAGCTCATCTAGCGAAATCATTACTCTTCATTAGAATTGGTGACAAGGTATAAAATAATCCTTTGTATTTTTTTTAGAAATTCTGGAAAGTACATCACCTTCTGTGTAGACGTGTCTCATAATTCGTCAAATTGTTTTCCCTCTGGACTCAGGAGAAAGCATTGGAACAACTCAAAGTGACAGAAAGTAAAACCGTGGCAGTAGGGCAAAAGATGGATTTAGTGTTCTACACTCTGAACCTTGGATTCTTCTACATGGACTTCGACCTGATTTCTAAGAGCATCGACAAAGCGAAGAAGTAAAGATAGATCTTAATTTGCATGCTTATCTCTTATATCGTTTTTCGAAGTTATATATATATATTTATTTTCTTTGCTCTAATTTTCCAGATTGTTTGAGGAGGGAGGTGATTGGGAAAGGAAGAATCGCCTGAAGGTTTACGAAGGATTATATTTCATGTCCACTAGGAATTTTAAGCAGGCAGCGATGCTGTTCTTGGACTCCATTGCCACATTCACAACGTATGAGCTTTTCCCATACAACACTTTCGTATTCTACACCGTTCTCACTAGCATCATTTCGTTGGACCGAGTATCTCTTAAACAAAAGGTACTTATTTATCCTGCTTTTTTATATATAACTCGGCCGTCTTTTCAGTATTTTGAGTGTTTGGTCGATTTTTTTTTTATAATTTATAGGTGGTAGATGCACCGGAGATACTCACAGTGATTGGAAAAGTCCCCTTCCTTTCAGATTTTCTGAACTCTCTGTACGATTGTAAATACAAGTCATTCTTCACGGCATTTGGTAGGTGGACTAGAAAACATCTTTTTTGCGCTTTCTTCTGATTGTTAGAAATATTGTTGACTTATTTGTTGGTGAACTCAAACCTAAAAGGTTGTTTCTGAAACCAAAGATTCGAGCAGAAATATTAAAATTGTGATTCATATGAATTTTTTTTTTTAATATTCAGCTGGGCTTGCCGAGCATATAAAGCTGGACCGGTACTTGCACCCACACTTCAGGTATTACATGAGGGAGGTGAGAGGCGTAGTGTACTCTCAGTTTCTGGAATCATACAAGAGTGTCACCATCGAGGCTATGGCAAAATCATTTGGTGTCACAGTGGAGTTTATTGATCTGTGAGTTCCTACTTCACTATTTCTCGATTGACTTGCAAGTAAATTTACATTAGGAGCTTAGATCAGATACTGAGGATATTATAAGAGAGATGATTTTTAGCTGCGCAACATCGAAGTGAAAAATAGGGAAATGTTGTGGGTCCCGCCATGCATTTTTAACTACGCTTACGGCGCTGTTCCGCTGCTGTGTATCATTATTCATTGTATTAGTGAGTAGATAATCTGAGTTTTGGTACAGTGGTTAAGCCCTCTGTTTATTTCCAAGAGGTTTCGAGTTTAAGCCTCATTAAACACTGAAGATACCGACCTAGCAATTGCTGGTATTTCCAGTTCCCCTAGATAGTTAGGGGTTAAATATAGAATAGGTATAAACTAGTTAGCTTATAAACAAGAAGGGATTAGCAGATATATCATGAAAAATGTATGAGAGATTGGTGGGAGGAGGAAATTCCCAGTGGAAGAGCACTGACCTCTCATATGTCCGATATCTAATATTCTAATTCTATCTTTTTATATCCATTCACATGAATAGACAAGTTTGTATCAATTTACAAGCGAAACCATGGTTCTCAGGGGGTCTAAAACATGTAACTCACATATTTTTATAGCCTATTTGGCCTCTATGCCCTCTATTTTCGGGTGGTTATCTTTTTTTTTAATCGATTTTCTATTTTCATGCATCTATCGTTTACGTTACTCTGTAAAGGCAAACAAGATCATTTTGAATTGTGTTACCGTCTGTTGCGTCAACAAAATACGAGTTTAAGAAGAAATTTATGTTTGAGAATGACTTTTTAGTCTGAAAATTGCGAAGAGATGCAACGTAAAGGAGGAATGTGCCAATAAAAATAGAGGGCCAAAGTGTCGTTACCGGGATAATCATGTTCTTGTCCACATTTTTTTATCTTTTTGCTTGATCAAGCTGGTCTACGTGATTACAGGGAATTGTCGCGATTCATTGCAGCAGGGAAGCTCCACTGCAAGATCGACAAAGTGGCCGGAGTTTTGGAGACCAACCGTCCCGATGCGAAGAACGCTTTATACCAAGCCACGATCAAGCAAGGAGATTTCCTTCTCAACCGGATCCAGAAGCTTTCTCGCGTTATCGACTTGTAGGGAGATATCGATGTTATGCTCCTCGAACCTTGTCCAAAGATACGACTCGAGTTGTATTTTTTTGCTAAATTTTAAATTTCCATTATCTCGAGTTCTTGGCTGGTACACTGAATTTATTACACTTTTTTTTTTCCTTATCGCAATTTTAGCAATTTCTTGAGCTGTTGGTTGAAGCATGTTTGGTTGATTGAATGCAAACAAGAAAAATCCGAGTCTCAGAAGCATAAATAGGAATTTATCTTTACCCTCACCTTATTGGGTCCACCAGGGCATAGTGTTTTTTTTTTTTTTTTTTTTTTTTTTTTTTTTTTTTGCATCAACATCAGATTAGTGTTTGACTATCCAACTTCACATACATTTTATCCACTTGCTTTGTTATCTTCCTTTATAAGGGTTTAATGCCAAATATCAGTGGTTCAAATTTTCTTTTCTGCTTATCCCATTTGAGTGGTATTTTGGGTCATTTTGCGGTGGTACAACCAGTACTATCACGAACTGAATGTGCAACACTGACTCTAAAAAAGGAATTATTATTATTATTTTTGGGAGAAGGGTAACATATGTGCTATTTACATTCACACCCTTGAGTTTACAAAAATTTAATGAAACGACCCTTTTGTCGGCAAAGCCGTCAGACTCGAACTGCTTGTACTTGAGTCTCCAGTTCCCTTGGCAAGTAGATTCAGTATTTTTATTTTTTTTTGTTTTTAAAGTACACTCGTCATCGTTCATTCATAAAGCTCTTGAGCTTTCACCAAAAAAGAAGAAGAAAGAAAGGACCTGTATGTGAAAATCTGTACATTTTGGCGATTATTTCAAAGAAATTCAAGTATTAACTATTTGAAGGGAAAAAGACGGGTGAGTAATGATGAGATTAGGCCACCTTGATAGCATGCCTTACGTGAAAAAAGAAGCCAATTTCAGTCTGACTCACACAGTTCTTTTAGCAAAAGACTTTAAACACAACACACAGAAACAGAATTATACTTTTCTCTCCTTCAACTCCAAGAAATATCATTGTCAATTGTCATCATCACCGATTCATTATAGCTCTCTCTCTCTATCTCTCTCTGAATAAACGCCTCAAAACCTGCCTGAGATTCTATCTGCGGTGAACGGAGTGAGAGAGAGAGATGTTTTCATTGCCGATTGTGGATGTGAAGGAGTTTCAGGAGAATTTGACGAGGCGTTTCAGGCCATGGCAGCGCTCCTTCCAGTTCTGGACCCGAGCCGCCGATATATACACCGGCTACAAGGTAGTGTATCTATATATATCTATGTATACACATGCAATTTCCGATGCTTTTTTTTATTATTATTTCTCCTCTCTTTTCAATCTGAGAATTAGGTTTTGCTTGTTTGTGTAGGCGTTTCAGGTGAGAATGAGATTCGTGAAAGACGCGAAGAGGCAAGAGGAAATGTGGGAGAGGCAACACGAGGTCGCTGCCGATAAGATTTACGACATGTGCGCTGATCTTGGCGGCTTTTTCCTCAAAGTACTTCCTTCATTATCTAACTATTTATTTATGTTTATTGTTTTTTCCATTGTTAGCCTTCCTGGTTCTACTGCTCCTGAATTTCAGTCCATGAAATTTTTTTTGTTTTTTTTTTTCGTGTGGGCTCTGTTATCCTTTAGCAAATTTCGTATCCTTACAATTCTTAATCACATCAGTTTTTCTAGGCACAATATGTTCCAAATCTTAGGGTTTAGTAAGGTATTGGGGATTTGTTACACTGAAAATGAATTTCTGTGGAGGAAACGGAACGCTGATTCGTTATTATATCAACTTTTTTTTTTTTTTAATTATTTTTAATTATGTCGAGTTTAAGTACAATGAATGCCACAACCAACGGCCCATTTGTGTTGCCGTTCAATTTTTGCGTGTGTTATGCTGAGTATCGATGTGTTTCGGGTGGAGTTTTTCCACTTTAGGTAGCTCAAATTATGGGTAAGCCAGACTTAGCTCCGGCAGCGTGGGTTAGGAGGCTCGTCACGCTCTGCGATCAAGCTCCGGCGACCCCGTTCGAAGCCGTCCAGTACGTGTTCGAGAAGGAATTCGGCTGCGAAATCTCGGATATCTTCGAAAGGTTCGACGAGAACCCCATTGGTTCTGCCTCTATTGCTCAGGTACTTTCTCTCTATAGATCTCTATTCTTTTTTTCTGGTACCGGTGCTGATGATGCCATGATTGTCGAGTTAGGTGCACCGAGCAAGGTTGAAAGGCGAGAAGAGCGATGTCGTTGTCAAGGTAAGGGAATTCAATTGACTGGCTATTTTTTTTTATCGTATTCTTTACTTGATTGGGGTATATATGAATGAATAGGTACAACATCCCGGAGTACAGGATTTGATGATGACAGATATCCATAACTTGCAAGCTTTTGCGTTGTATATGCAAAAGACAGACATCAGATTTGATCTCTACTCAGTCACCAAAGAAATGGAAAAACAGGTTTTGCCTTTGCTCTTTTTTCCTTTCACGTTTAAGTGGATGAATTTGAAATTATTTATTATTTCCTTTGGTCTTCTGTTATTCGTTCCCGAAATTATTTATTATTTGTTTGCTTTTTTAAAAACAGATTGGATACGAATTCGACTTTGTGAGGGAGGCAAATGCGATGGATAAGCTTCGACGTTTTCTTTACGAGAATAACAAAAAGAGTCCTGTTTTGGTGCCACGGCTTATCAATGATATGGTCACTAGGCATGTAATTCCTCTCTCCAATATGACATCGCTTGTTGAGTGTTTGAAAATAAGTGCTAGGATAATGTATGAAGCTATATCTTTATGAAAATTCGCATCATCGAACAATCAATTGATTGGTGTGTGGTCACTTGTAAAAAAATTCAGATGAACTTGTCTTGTATCATATGCTTTATGAAAGACTTACATTATCAAACATTTTCGACGAGTTTTAAATATGTACGGAGACCATGCCAAGTAGTTTTTAAGAAATCTTTTTTCTTGAATTTGGTATGCATAGTTTTTAAGAAATCTTTTTTCTTGAATTAAATCCCCCTTTAAATGATTTTTTGGATATTTATACCTTAGGCTCATCATAACTGCATGCCGTCATTAATTTGTTCTGTTTCCACTTTCAATAATTTCTATGTTGGTCTTGTTTTTGCGCATTTGACTCATCCATTTCAGATATCTTGCAACTTAATGCTCTCTTCTCAGTTATATTTGGTCTCAGTTTAATTTAATTATTTTTGGATTTTTTTTTTTCAGAGCTATGTAAGGCAGCTAAGTAATCACTCTTCGTCTTTTCTAATTTATTTTATCTTAATATATTTTAGGAGGGTTTTAGTGATGGAATATATAGATGGAGTCCCAATCCTAAATCTTGGTGATGAAATAGCAAAGCGAGGGATAAACCCGAGTGGCAAAGTTGCAAACGCAGCAAAGCAGTAAGGCTATGATTTTTTTTTTTTTTTTTTTTTTTTTTTAATTTATATGCTTTTTTTTAGTTTTTTTTTTATTTTTTTTTTACTTTCCATATGACGTTTTTGTTTGCATGTTCCCATATAGTTCTCTGCATTGTCTATTCAATAACTAATGAGTTCATTATCCCTTCGCTAATAACACAATATTCTACATCAGCCCGTACCAATAGAGTTTGTATAAAGGGAAAAAAATTTAACCTGTTGAGAAAAAGAACCTACTTTTTCTGAGCATTTTTTTTATGAGCTTGTGGAATAAAAAAGGCTTTCACTTTATTTATTTACCTAAAGCGATTTCCCTTGGAAACTGCAGGAAAATTCTCCAGAGTTTAACTCTAGCTTATGGACAAATGATTTTGAAAAACGGCTTCTTTCACGCCGATCCTCATCCTGGAAATATCTTGATTTGTAAAGGTTCAGAGGCAAGTGAAAAAACCGACATATATGTTTCGCTTTGCACTGACATTCTCAATTTTTATAATCTTAACTTCATAATATTCAGGGATCGCTTTGGTTAAAATCCAAGTAAAAAGGTTATTTATTTATTTATTTATTATTTTTGGCTTAAATTTATGTATTCAGGTTGCTTTGCTAGACTATGGGCAAGTGAAGGATCTTCCAGAGGCATTGAGGCTCGGGTACGCTAATCTCGTTCTTGCCATTGCAGACGGCGACATTGTAAAAGCATCAGAGAGTTACAGGTACAAAAGTTTAATTTCAAACATTTATAGGAAAACTAATGAAAAAATAGCTATCTTTTTATAGTTATTTGTATGTTTATTTTTATTTTTGGTTAATATCGGTTTTGATTTAACTTACAAGAGAGCTCGGTATAGACACGCTAAGCTACTGTGCAAATGAACAGCAAGAACTGTTTCGATTGGCCCAAACGATGTTCGACACTAAATTACCGCCTGGAGTCACGATGCTCCAACCTTTCTCCGACGATTCTTCTATTAAAAAAATCGGTGTTCAGGTACATGTTAAACTCGGAAGGGTAGATTAATAATAATTTTTTTTTTGTGTTCAATAAGTGTGTATTAGTATAAATAAGTCATCAGGGTTATGAGAAGAGTTATTGGTTAATTAATTTTATTTGCTTTACACGTAGAATAGTATAGTCCGAGAGATTTGTTCACCTCTTTATCAATAATATTACTAACCAGGTCTTTCTTTTTCAAAATCGTAATACCCAATAATTACAAAGGGAGTTTGGTTTGGTTTGGTTGTTGTGGAAGTAAAAAAAAGACGTTTTTTAGTTAAATGATCGGTTAAGGAGTTTTTTAAGAGTAGAACAAAAACTTGATTTGGACGTGAGCTTTGACCGTTTTGGATGATATATCAAGAGTAGTGAAATAGATTATTAAATTGCATGTCAAATATATATATTTTATCTCGGTTGTGATTCTAGGCTTTTCCGGAGGAATTATTTTCGGTCCTTCGAACCGTTCATCTATTGAGAGGACTGAGTGTTGGAATGGGACTCAACTTCTCGTGCGCGGAACAATGGAGACCACTTGCCGAAGAAGCTCTATATCGAGCTGGGAGATTAAACGGTGACACTTCCAATCCTTCCATAATTTTTTTTATAATCATAAAATTCTCTCTTCATTACAGCTTTTGATTTAACATGCCAATTTTGTAAACATTTCAGGCAACGATTTGAAGCACAGAGACCGAAGTTGGCTAAAAAGAATATTTTGGAGAAACTAATTTGCATAATCACAAGTAATAGGCTTGGATTAAGCACAATTTTTGTAGTTTGTTGATGGATATTACTAAATATCGAGTCTTTATTTATTATTTTATAACCCTAGAAAGGGGAGTTCTCCACAAATTCACAAATGTACTAGGGAAGGAAAATACAGTTAGCTTAGTTGCTATGCATTTCATTCTATTCCTATAACGTGAAATCCGAGAAGGGCTTGTTTAAGTCTTGTGTAAAGGGTTTTGGTGTAATAAATATTTTCATTTGTTTATATATCCTCGAAACGTTCTATAAAATTATTTAATTTTATATTTGTGATATTAATGAACACTTATACCCAAAATGATAAAAATTTATCTATTTGGTTCAACTTATGAGTAAAATTATGACGTAGTAGATATTTCATTGTCTAACAGCTTAATGAACACAAAGTGAACTGTGTGTTAAGCTGAATAACTACTTAATTTAGGCTAAATCAATTGTTAAAATAATGATAGCGCTACTAATACTCTGATTTCAGAAAGGTACCAGCTACATACAAGTATTTCATAGTTATTTGCACTTCATTGGACTCAATTTTTAAACCTTCTTAATTTATAAATTAATTACTCAAATAACAATTAACTGTTCTTAATTTATAAATAAGTATTTTTTTAGTATTTTTCGTGTTCTTTATAATTTTATTTAAGTTTTATTTTCCTGTTGGAAGTTTTTTTTCATCTCGGTTTCATTAATAACAAGGACAAAATCATGCGACAATTAAAATAAGCTATTCACGGAAGGTTTGAAAATATGAGGAATTTTTGGAATTATAGAAGGGTATTTGGGTAACTCTCCTACCACTGAAAGAGAGAAATGACCCAATTCAGAGACCGGTCTGAATTAAGATAAGCCCAATCGATAAAAGCCAAGCCCAAAGTTAATGAAAATAATAAAATCGATAGAGGTGTGTTTGGAACTTTGGAACGAGAGCGCTCTTTTTTGTATGTTCTTCGCGCCATCGGAATAAAGAGAGAGAAAAGTCAAATCGAGAGAGAGAGAGAGAGAGAGAGAGACAGAGACAGAGACATGTTTGGAAATATCAGGTGTTCTTCGTCTTCTTCGTTGGAGAGCTTAGAGAATCAAAGATTTTCTTCTAAGCTTCTGAAGGAAGATTCTCTCTCCATCTATGGTTACTTCTCTAACCTTTTCTATCGCTTATTTCATTTTTGAGAAATTTGTTGCGTTTGATAATTTGATTGTAATTTCTAGATTGATCGAACAGAGGAAGTTATACTATCCTAGTTATCGAGATTCATTGATAAGGAAACTTACCAAGAAAATTCAATTAAATTTTATTTGGGTCTGTGTTTGTTCACTGTTTCTGAATATTAGGTATTTAACAGTTTAATTCCATGAAGTATAATACCATTCAAAAGAGTTTTATTCTTAAGTGAAACACGATCTTGGTAAATTCAGGTCTTTACTTAAAAGAGTTTGAACTAGAAAAGCTAAAAATGAATCACCTTTTTTTTTCCATTATTAATTTCATTTTCAATAGGTTATGCCAATTTTTTGGTATGCAATTTTACCAGATCTCGTTAGATGCTGTACGTTGAAATTCATGTCATAAAAAAATGAAACTAATGTTTTTTTTTAATCTTGTCACTGTGTTTGATTAGTGGAAATCTGAATCTTTGGACCAAACATTACGCTCAAAGGGTATTTGATGTAATTCTAAGCCATAATTTTCCCATTCTCATTTGCTGCAGAAGTGACACTCGTGAAGCTTAAACTCGGCTCTCAACGCTCCAAGGACCTCGAATTCACTGACCATGATAGCTCTGTTCCTTCGTTGACCATAGTTGACCACTCTATGAAGACCCAGACGAGCTGTTCTTGTGTCACTACTCGGGAGAATAGCCCGGATTTCGCAACCCCTCTTAAACAGGAGGTTATGTCGATGGATACAGATTTTGATTCACCCTCGAAACACCCGAGTCGCTGCGAGAGAGATCAAAGGCCCGGTTCGATTGCTTACATGTTTTCAAAGTTCAAGAGTGCCCATCAACAAGCTGGCGATAGCTCATCTTATTCGAGGAGCGATTCGATGGAGACCGGGTTTTCTTCTACTTCTTCACCGTCGTTCATCAGTGCTTCTCCGAGCTTCGAGAATCACAGATCGGAGCAAGCTATCGGGTCTCTTGCCGATTCATAATGGTACCATTAATAAAATTATCAATCCTACCTTTGTACTTTGAAGTCGATCATAATAATCCCTTTTGTGTGTATTGTAAATTAAATTAATGTTTTATTCATTGTTAAAAATGTATCCTTAGAATGAAACAATATTCTAGTTGATTTTTCTGCGTGTTAATTGACCAATAAATTACATGTATTAGGACATTTACACTGCTAAACAAAAGCCTTTTAATGGCATTTGAAAAAAATGGCTAGAAAAAATTTGACGAAATACAGAAGAGCATATGGTAATTGAACAATAAACTCAAAGCTAAGGGAAGGACTGTGATTGATTTTAAATGCATTGTATGAATGAAAATATATGGATGTAAAGGGTATTTTATTCCTCGACTCTCCAAATGTTAAAATTTGGTACTTTTGTAGTCATACTTTATAAGAGTTTGAACAAGGTTAGGATTGTGTATGAGCTACTCTTACATGTCACTCCTATTTTCTAAGACTATTAGAATGAAAGAAAAAAAAAAAATTAAGGGCTTAGTTTATTAGTTTTTGCTATTTTAACAACACCATTGTTATTATCAATAAGATATTACTTGTGCACTTCAGTATGATACAACAATTTTGCTGGATCGTATGCATAACCCGGTAATTTAAATTAGATGAAGAAAGAAAAAACACTCTCACTGGCAATGGCAACAAAAATGAGTTCTAAGCTAGCAAGAAACAGCAAACTTGTAAGTTCTAAGTTGTAAACTACAATTTATTACTATATTTATCTTGCTAACCGAGTAACTAAAATAAAACTGATTGGATTGGCAAATTTAGCAAGTGTTTTAGCAGCCATTATTAACACCTACAAAAAAGTGTCACATGAGGCCTACTAAGAGCAGTTTATTAGCATCAATATCTCTTTCTGTCCCAATACTATTATTACCATTTTAAACTACATTCTGTTCTTGCCAATTTCGGAAACTCTATCAACTAAAATAAAAACCCCCACAAGGCTTAATCAGAAATCCAACATTGGAAATTGGCTTCAAGAAGAACCCATAAAAGAAGAGAGAAGGAACTAAACATGGCTAAGCCGTCTTCTTTGATTGCTTTCGGCTCAGCCATCTTCTCTTTCCTTTGGATATGTGAAGCGCAAAAGCTAGCTCCGGCTTTGTATGTGTTCGGAGACTCGGCAGTCGATCCCGGAAATAACAATAATATCGTCAAATATGCGGTATCAAACTTTCCACCTTATGGTGTGGATTTTCCTACTGGGCCCACCGGAAGACCCACTAACGGCTATAATTATGCTGACTACTTCGGTAAGTTACAATCATTTTTTTTTTTCTAATTTCAAAAGTGCTTAAAAAAAATTCGTGACATCGTCGCAATTTCAGCTACATGGCTTGGATTAAAACTCGCACCGGGTATTAGACTCGTCGACACGAAAGATTACAATGCAATCAGCGACGGAATCAACTTTGCATCTTCTGCCGCGGGTGTTCTTCCCGAAACTGCCGTTGACATCTTTGTAAGAAAAATTAGACATTATAATTTTCCACAATTTTTTTATCTCTTTTTTTTTTTTTTTTTTTTTTTCCAACTATTATTTCACATACTAAATAAAAAAAAATTGTCTTGAAGCGAGGGATTATGACCTTGGAGGAGCAAGTTAATAATTTCAAAAGAGTCGTCCAAGAGTCATTGCCGCCGAATTTCCCCGTCCCGAACTCTCTTCCCATCCACTTGTCGAAATCCATTTTCCTCATCGTAATTGGAACCAATGACTATGGCTTCACATACTTGAACAAGATTAATAGTACTAACCCGATCTTGTACTTGAACTCCGCCGCTCAGCTTCTCCAAAAACTCGGAGACCGTTTAACGGTAAGGAGCTCTTTTTTGGCATCACTAAAATATTTTCACTAATTTATTCAAGAAATGGGCCTTAAAAATATATTTTATATATTAATATCAGTTTCTCGGTATTATTCTATTTTTTTATTTATATATATTGATCATTTTATCGCTAAAAAATTACAAGCTGGTTAGAAAAATTAAAAACTTGATTAAAAATTTAAAACGATATGAATTCTTGGAGACGAATTACTGTTTGATTTGATATCTAGATAATTGCATCGTAGTTCTCAAAATGTTTTTCTGTAGGAGGACTTAGATGCGGTTAAATAAATAAACAATTTGTATAATAATAAATAAACAAAAGAATAATATAGTAAAATAATTGTTTTAGAATTAATATTTATATCAATTGTCATTGTTTAACAATTTATAGTGAGCTAGTCACTTGTAACTAACTTTCCTAGCTTAAATTCGACTAATTGGCTAATTCTGAATTTTCGTCTATTTCACAAAATCTTAAACTTTCATTCGGATAGGTTTTGAAAGTGTATAATTAATCAAATTATGCTGGTTTTTTTTTCTTCTTCTTATTTCTTACTTTCTTTTAGGATTTGTACAAGTTGGGAGCCAGAAAATTCGTGGTATTTGAGATCGGGGCTCTAGGGTGTCAGCCGAGATACATGAAAAAGTTCAAGCCAGGCCGCTCGGGTTGTGTTGATTTTATTAACATTGTCGTTGTGGAGTTCAACAAAATGCTTCCCGCGAAGCTCCTACAACTCGGGGTAACACTCCCCGGCTCCAAATTCACCATTGCAAAGCTCTTCGAACACACTCTCAAAATTGTCCAAAGACCCACGGCTTACGGTGCGTATTATTACTTACATACACACATACATACATAACATCAAGAGAAGGCTCACATTTCACAAACGTTTTATAAAATAGCTGAAATATTGCAATTTTATTTTGAGCGTGTCTTCAAACAATACAAAATAGTCATTTGAAACTAATTGATAAACATAATAGCTAAATTTTCAAGTTTTCAGGAAAATAATCAAAATTACGTTATCAGTTTCAAAAACAAACTATTGAAACCCGATATTTTCAAATTTTGGCTATTTTCATATTTTTAGACAAACCTTAGTTATTTTGTAAATTTGTTACTTTCAATCGACTATTTAGCTAAAAAAAACACCCTTTAAACAATTGTCCAACATAATGCAATAAAAAATAAATCCAAATAGCAATATATTAAATTTAGTCCTTAACTCAAAGCCTTAGATATGAAATATTTTGCAAAAAATATATTTAATTGTAGTGTGTGTATATATATATATATATATATATATATATATATATATAATGAAAATAAAAACATGTTATTAATAATAAGGATGTAAACAATTTTAATTGTAAAATTATTGCAGGGTTTAAAGATGCTAAGAATCCATGCTGTCCGGTCTCAGTGTACGGGCCATGCGAAACGAACAAGCCGGCTTGCCTGGACCGAGACGCGCACGTCTACTTCGACTCATTTCACTTGACTCAAGCCTCATATAAGCTTCTTTCCCAGACTTGCTTCCATGGCTTTGGCTCTTGCGTACCATTCAACATCAAACAGCTTGCAATGCTCTAACTCATAAAGACAATTATCAATGTACAATAAAATTTGTATTATTTGTTTAGATTCATCGCAATAAAAAAAAAGTCCATTTACCATGCATGATATTAGTATGCTTGAGGGAAAATTTTGAGTTTTATAATTTTTATAATTTTTTTTTATATATATTTTGCAATACGGAAAATCTACCGTACAAAAATAAAAGAAGAAGAAGATGATAAATTAAAGTCCACCAAAGTTCTAGAAATTACAGCAAGACAATTAATAATAAAATCGGATATAGCATATTAAGTTTTAGAATAAATCCTATTTTTACCTCATGTACTCGTATCTCGATTACATTTCACCCCCTCTACTAAAAAATATTGCATTGAGAATCTCTAAACTAATGGCGTTATTATACGTTGCCACTTCTGTCTAATTTTGGACGTTAAATGTCACATTTTTTGTCACACGTGAGATTTAAAATATGTGCAATTATCAATATACCCTCGTTTTATTATTTTCATAATAATAAATTAAAAAAAAAAACTCTTCTTTCTCTTCTCTTCTTCTCTTTCTCCTTCTCCGAGGCATGTCCCCTCCATTTCTTCTTCTTTTTCTTCTCTCCTGAACTAACCCTCCCACCAAAGCATTGATGGCCTTATTGCTCGCCTCTCCAGAGCTTCCCATTTGAAAACACAAAGAAAGCCCCAAATCGCAACACCAATAGCAATCCGAGCTCTGTTCTTATTCACCGAAGAAACTAGATCTGCGTCGCTGGCGATTGTTGTTACTTCTCCGGAGAAAGTACTTCTGAGCGTGACTCGCCACCTTAGTCGGCGTCCGAAGATATTACAATTCCATCTCACGGAATCAAATAGAACCAGAGCCCAACAGAATCACAATTAAGAAATCAATTCGATGAAACTAAAGCCCCGATTCCAAAATTCAAACTATCATATAAACACACAGATATTTGGACCAAACAAACAATTTCGGAAACTGATATTCCTTTCTCACAATTTCCACAAATTCGAACAAAATTCAAACTCAAGTAAATGCAGTAAATCGCAGAATCAACATAGAAGTAAAATCCCCAAACTTGAAATAAGAAAACCCTAATTTTCGAAGGAAAAACAGGGATTTCCATGGGTTTTTACCTAGCTGTGTGAATCACCGAAGATATCAGGCGAAAATCACTTCCCTCCGTCCTGGATTCACGGCGAAGCTTTGATGAACAATCAAAATCGAACTGTCACGCCCCGGGGAAGAAACATAGGAAAAAGAAAAAAAAAACGCAGAAGAGAATGAAGTAAGAACCACGACTGAAGAAAAAAAAAGAAGAAGATGAGTGAGAGGGAAAGAAGAAGAGAGCGACGGAGAGAGTGAGCAGGAGAGATAGCGTGGGTGAGGGGTGAGCGAAATCAAGAAGAAGAAAGAGAGAACTGGCGATAAAAGGAGGGAGGCCGAGAATTCACGCCGGAGAAGAAGAGAAACGCTGGAAATCGCGTGAAGTGAATGGGTTTGCTTCCTTCTCCGACCCCTCTTCTTCTTCGTCCTCATTTTTTTTTCCTATGTTGTGACACGAACTGATATAATAACAATTTGATAAACAATTTTAAATATTAAAAGTATTTAGAATAACCCAAAATAATATTATACTCTTTAAAATCATGTCACGTCATCAAAACGTGATAACTTAACGTCCAAATACTGACGGAAGTGTGGCCTTGTAACACGTATCTGAGTTTTGATTTGAGTTTTGCAACATTTTCGAGTACAGGGGGCAAAATGTAATGAAGGTACGAGTCCAGGGGGGTAAAAATGAGATTTATAGTAAGTTTTAAAATGTTATTGGGCGATATTTTGACAATGGTTCTGCTATTTTACGAAAAATGGTAGAGATCCATGAGAACGGGAATAGTTTTTTTTTTCTTTTTCTTTTTTTAATGAATACACGTTGACATAAATCGTATTAACAGTTTGTTCAAGCATCACTACACGCAAAGCACGTTGTGCCGGGCCGGAGAGATTCACGGCACAACATAGTTTCTCCATCTAATCACATCCAGGGTCCATATTACTCGAAGAATACACTATAATGCTATAAACATGGAGATATTAGCAGTTAACTTATTTATGTGAATTAATTTGGCTAGTAACATAGAAGCAAGGCACTGATGATTGACTCAGGGATATAGTCGTTCGTAGTCAGTCTGGCACGTGATAACTGTTTGAATTTCCTTTTAGCAATTAATCAACTGTCATTATTTATTGAATTGGTTAACTTTATAAAATTATTAAATAAGTAATGATAGTTTAAGCAACAATATTGAAGGGTTTAGTTCAAAAAATAACGAAATCATGATAGACCCTATGATCGAATTTGATAAAACAATACAACATAGTGGTTACTTGGCAATTGAAAAATTACCGCTTGATTTTAACGAAATTGTTATCTTTCTGTTTACTACAAAAATATATCATTTTAATTTTTATCCATTATTGATGTTATGATTTAATGCAAAATAATACGAGATTATGGTAGTTGTTAATTCTGAATTCCAAAACTGCCTTACTTACAAGAGATACGTAAAATAATTAAAAATAACATTTTAAAAATAAACTTGAATAAAAAAAAAATATTCTCTTGCATTCTCTCTTAAAAATAATGCAATATTCAATGATCTAGTCATTATATAATGTTTATTTTCAACCAAATCGGGCATCATATCCTGTACGTCGTGTCCGTTATTTTTGGATTTTTTTGTTTCTTTCGTGTAACACTCTAGTACCATAATAATAATAAATAAACAGCGATAATAATAACAACTAAGAGTATTACTGTAACTCTCCGGAAGCGAAAAAGAAGAAAATGAATGTTACTTCTGTGTCTGTTGGTACCTAAAAGAACAACTGGCCACTAGATACGTGATAGGCAATAACTGAAACAGACTATATAGAAACTAATTACTTAAAACAAATAATTAAATTTAGCAATTAAAGGGTATATTCTTTCTGGCTCACCACTGGTATAAAAAGACCAAAAGCTTGTCTTATTAGCCATTCAGAAAAAGAAAAGAAAATGGCTACGAAACACTCAATTTTTGGGTGCACATTGTTAATGATGATTATGGTGATTAGGGTTTCAGAGGCTCAAAAAAAAATTCATAGACAAGCCTCGGGTTTATATGTGTTCGGAGATTCCGCTGTTGATGTTGGAAACAACGATCCATTCAACACATATATCAAATCAGACTTTCCACCTTATGGCGTAGATTTCCCAGCAGGAACAAATAATGGCAGACCAACCAATGGCTTCAATATGGCTGATTTCTATGGTAACACAATTTCAATATATACCCAACACCAGAGTTACTTTATAATTACTTTTACTATATGATAAAATAAATTTAAAAAATAAATTGTATTTTGTTATCTCTCTCGTCCACATTATAAATTGATAACTTTTTTTGTTAAAAAAATTACTATATGGTGGATTATTATTTTTGCTATGATATTATTTTTATATGTTAAAAAATGAATGTGTATTGGTACCATGGAAGAGCATGCGTCGTACTAATAAGGAATGATACATTGAGTATTAATAGAAACTGTATATAAAGTTGCTGATTTTATAACTGGCTTACTTCGTCTGATTTTTCTTGATATTAAATTTGAAGATATCATAAATAAATAAAGAAATTGTGTTTTATTATCAATCGATTTTTAAAGGACTAGTATGTACTATTCGTTAAATTTGTCCACTATGATCGCAATATGAATTTTTTTTTTTTTTTTTTTTTTTTTTAAATTAAACGTGCACCGATACCATGCAAGACCATGACGGTGCTCCAATTTAAGTGCGGCATAAGTTGCCCGGCAACCCCTTTTTGAATCTCATGTCATGAGTTTTTTATTTTTTTTATTTTAATTTCCAATATCGAGTTTGTTTATGTAATTTTTGTGATGAAAACGGCGTGTAGCTCAATGGCTTGGACTGAATCTCCCACCGGCAGTGAGGCTCGTCAATAAGAACTCGACAAATCTTTTCCACGGCTTGAACTTCGCGTCTTCAGGGGCTGGAGTTTTTCCCAAAGTCGGGAGTAACATGTTTGTAAGTTAAAAATATTATCTTGACTCTTCAATTTCAATTTCCAATAATTTTCGTAGTAAAATTATTGCGTCGACTTGTCGGGTTTCTACGCACGTAATAATATTACGTAATACGTGAATGCGTGCAGAAGCAAATTCTTAGCTTGGGACAACAAGTTGACATGTTTGAGAAATTCAAAAGGACAATGTTGCCGAAGCGTTATCGAACTCAAGCGACCCTCAATGTGCACATTTCGAAGTCTATTTTTCTCGTCGTTATCGGGGTTAACGATATAAACACTATTATTTCAATTAAAAACAGCACCAATCCACGCGCTTACGTAAAAAATATTGATGACATCATATGGAGACTTGGAGGCCGGTTAAGGGTGAGTGAATATTATATGCTCATGAATTACTTGGTGTGCATAAGATTGAAAAATCGTAAAAGCGATATAGTCGTTTTTCATAAACCAAGCGCCCAATTTATATACATATAAAATTAAAACAAAATTCTACCCGTGTCCTGTTTTTTATTGTTAATTTTTGTACATGGTCTCTCAATGGTCATATATTGAAATTTTGGTTTAAAAAACCGGACTGGACCAAGTCGCAAAACTCTATATTTAATTTCATTTTCTTTTCTTCGCAAAACTCTAGCCTTCAATCAATTAAATTTTTTTAGCTACAGTTTCTAGTCGAAATTAGTTCGAAATCAGAATCGAACCATATACCAAAGTAAAACAATTGGTCCGATTTCCTTTATTTTGTTTTCTTTTCCGGTCCAGACCATTTTCAAACAGTTTGGTCTGGATCGGAGCTAAATTGGAACCTGATACACTCATAGCATATCATATATAGTCAAATTACATGAATAACATTCATTACATATGATGTTTATCTATGCAGTACTTATACAAATTGGGAGCCCGAAAATTCGTCGTCCACGATGTCAAAGCACTAGGTTGTATTCCGTTTAACGTCGCACATTACAAACCGAGGAATTCAAAATGCGTGGATTACATTAACACCATCGTTCGCATATACAATGAAAAGCTCGCATTGAAGCTTAGAGAGCTTCAGGGCACACTCGGAGGCTCGACTTTCGTCCTCGGAAAATATTACGATTTTACTTTCCGTTTGGTGCAAAACCCTAGTCTTTATGGTGCGCAAATACACAAATGCAATTATACACATGTATGAATATATAATTACTTAACTAATTAATGTTTTTTTTTGCAGGCATAAGAGACGCGACGAACCCATGTTGTACCGTTTTACGCTTCGGTGTATGCGAGCCGATGAAACCACCTTGTCCGGACCGAAACTCTCACGCCTTCTTTGATTCGTTTCACCCGACCCAAGTGACTTACAAGGCTTTTTCATCACAATGCTTCGCTGGTTCAGGCTCGTGCATACCCATGAACATAAGGAAACTAGCCTCACTGTAGAGACAAATAATTTATCTCTAAATATATGACATGTAATTTAAATGCAATATTAATTTGCTAAGATGCTTGTTTGGTTCATTCGAGCTCACCCGTTGAGCTAACGAAATTTGTTTATCTTAGAAAAGCCAATATTGGGTCTAACAAGGTCATTTCCAACTACAAAACTCTATTATACAATTTCTCTAATTTCAAAATACAGGTTCTGTAAAATCAAAAGTATTTTATGTTCAACCTAAAATACGATTTTGAACACCAAGAAAACATATTACTCGTTTATGTAATTGAACTCCCACATCTTTTCGGTTTACGCAACGAAGGATTGTAGAATGGATATTGTTATAATTTATGTATTTGGTAAGATGGGTGGAAAGGAAAAGAGAGAATTTGGAGGGATTGAAAATCTACCCGACCATTTTTTTATCCATCCGAATTCGGGTACAAGATCATAAAGAAAGTAAAATGCTTAAACATTACAAAATTATCCTAATAACTTTTTCAAATTCTTTATATAATTTTGAACAAAAAGGTTACAAATAAGTCCATACACATTTATTTCTTACGAATCACAACAATAAAAACATAAAACCCATTCTTTTCTTTTTCATTTATATTCTCTCCTAATTAACTCAAATTCTTGATATCTAAGTTTGCAATAAAATGACATGTAGCTCAATGGCTTGGATTAAATCTCCCAGACTTTCAGATTCATCAATCTCACATCACCAAACATATACCAGGGTTTGAATTACGCTTCTATTTCCGCCGGAGTTCTTCCCAAAACGGCGCGTGAAATGTTTGTAAGTATTAAAAAATAGAGACTTGAAAGAGGACAATTAGCGTCATCTTTCCTTGAAAAAATTCCCATCACACTTTTGACATCTTTCCTTAAAAAAATCCCATCACACTTTGGCCGTCGTCTTTTTTTTATTGTTGGTCAAACTATTGTGTCGTTGATTCATCTATGTCCTTTTTTTAATTGAAATTTTTTAGGAAATGACATTGTGTGCCCATTCTTTGAGAATGTGGGGCTTTTATGCCCTTAAAAGTGCTCCACATTTGCATAAAATTTTGCACGAAAAAGGGGCATTGATGTGGAAACAAATACGGAATGAGGCATAGATGCCTACCCGTTAAAAAAAATGGGGCAATCCAATCTATTTCCCGAAATTTTTGTAGAAATGTTTTATGAGCTTGGCGGAACAAGTTAGGTTGTTTGAAAAAACCATTAAGACAATTTTTCCAGCGCGTTATAAAGCTCCAGAATTGCTTGATCTGCACATTTCAAAGTCTATTTACCTCGTGGCTACGGGAGTCAACGATATTTCTTTGACTTTTGTTGTAAAAGAAAACAGCACAAATCCAGTCGCTTTCGCAAAGGATGTCGATCTCCTCGCTGAGAAAGTTAGGAACCGGTTACATGTGAAATGATTTATCATTAATTTGTTTTTATTATTATTTTATTTTTTGCAAATAGTTTTCAAAATTAGCTTTATGATAAATGAAAAATAAAATCCTCAAACTATTATTTTTGTAGAATTAGTTTTTTTCATAGTAAAAATATACTACGAAAGGAAGAGGAGAATATATATATATATATATATATATATATATATATATATATATATATATATATATATATATATATATATACACACACACACACACACATATATATACATATATATTACGTTAATATAGATAAGTTATGGAAGTTTTTTAAATATGGATGTCAAAAAAAAAAAAAAAAAAACTCTAACCTATAAATGTCAACATAACTAATTTTTTAATAATCTAACAAGAAGGCTAAATTATAATTTTACATTGAAAATGCTAAAATAGAAGGTTAAAGAAAATGGATTGATGACTATTTATATTTTTAGGTAATGATACTTTTTAAATGATAGATAAGTTATATTTCAAGTTTTTATATATGTTTTAAGTTGTTTAGGAGTTGAATTTATTTTACATAAAATAAAAAAGTAATACTTTTTTTAGAAGGACTAAAATTCTATTAAATCAATAGGTCGAGGACTATTTTTCTTGTATAAAAATAGTTCAAATAATCATTCAAAGACGGTTTATATATATAAAGACAGTGGGTTTCATTTTGCTGGACTTAATACAAATTTGGAGCTAGAAAATTTGTGGTTAATGAAGTAACAGCAGTGGGCTGTATTTCGTGGTACGTCGCACAATTCAAACCGGCATCAAAATGCGTGGAATTCTTGAACACCATAGTTCAGATGTACAACGCAAGGCTTTCATTGAAAAGCTTCAAGAACTTCAGAAAAAACTCCCGGGCTCAATGTTCATCCTCGCAAAATATTACGATCACACTTTCCGTATAGCGCAAAATCCGGCTGCTTATGGTGAGTACAAAAAAGAAAGAAAAAAAACATGCATTTTTCTATAATATCTTTGGTCATTTTTTTTTTTGAAAACGTGGACGGCACCACGGAAAATGTCATTAAAACCCTCACTTTGGTCATTTAAAACAAACGTTAATCACATTTCGGCCAACAATTAAAATGTCAGTTGCCCATATTTCGTTGATAGCTCAATGTTACGAAAAATAACAATAAGTTCTTGCTAGAATTTGGACAAAGTATTTGTTGCTGTGTATATAAAACATCAAAATTTTGATATACGATGGATTCACCAAAATTATTAAATTTTAGATTTTTTCTGCATTTCAATGGTCGGTTTTGGAGGAGTTTGAATTTGAACCCAGGGAGAGCATATATGATAAAATATTACAAGTTTTAAAAAAATCCAGGGGGGTGTACAAAATTTATTTCCTCGGGGACAAATATGAAAAAAAATCATATAATTTTGAGCTAAACATGTAAAAAAAAAAAATGGGGTAGATAATCAATTTTAAAAGTTCAAGGGGTGACACGTGCCCCGGGTCCCCACGTGGCTCTGCCCGGAGTATAGAAAGAAAAATGATAATTTTAGTAGGACTCCATAAAAATATTCGGATTTTAAACTCTAGTTTTAACAAAAACGGCTAGTGTAAATCTTTTTGTAGGTATGAAAGACTCACAAACCCATGTTGTTTCGTATCACCATTTCGTGTGTGCAAGCCGGGGAAACACCCTTGCCCTGTCCGAAACTCGCATGTCCACTTTGATTCGTTCCACCCGACCGAAGTAGCTTACAAGGCTTTCGCAAACAATGCTTCGGTGGATCGGAAGCGTGTCTTCCAATGAACATAAGACAACTAGCATCGCTGTAGGGTTATAAACCTCTTTGCAGATGTGATTTTATGCTCATCTATTGTGTGCATAAAAATTTGATATGCTCCTTTGTGTTTCGATTTATCGTATCTGCATTGTTATATCATTCAAGATCACCGCGAGAGTAAGCTATTGTGTAAAGTCCATCCTATAAACAGATGAAATTGACATATATTACTATTTTGCATTTCTTTTTCTTTTTTTTTTACCAAAAATTGTTTAATATGGAGCTTGTCGCAAAATCCATTTCTTATGACAAACTTGTCACAAAGTTTAATACTTTATGAAAGGTTTGGTAATAAATTGTAAATTTTTTTTAGTTATTTATTTTGGTTAAAACCATCCAAAATGATAATATTCATGTCCAATTCCCAAACTTTTTTGTCCTTTAGCCATTTTCTAATTTGCCGCTATTTAGGGCGTCATGCAAAATTTTCAGGCGTTTTATTATAGTAAAGAGAGCGAACAAACAGTATTACAAGCGTACAATGTCAGTCAAATAAAAGGAAAAAATTTAAAACAGAAAAGCAACTAAACACGCATTTAGCCATAGTTTATTGCCTTGAGATCAATAGAGCACAGCTGAAAAATTGATCATTATGCACTCTTCTTAATATCTCTTCCAAAATCACTTTTTTTCGAGAAAGATCACTCCCTCACCCATGGTGTCAGAGCTGGAGTCCATTCGCATATCTCCCCCTCGTTGAACCAGAGACCTATAGATTGAAAAAGAATAAATAGTACCATAAATTTCAAGAAGATTCAAGCGAAAAAGAAAAAGAAAAAATCCCAACTCAAAAGACTTGGAAAAATTTCCTTCAAGACTATACCATGTTTACCAATAAATATTTTACAAGGAAATAACCATTTCTAAGTCAAAGGAATCAAAGTCTTCTTACCTATCTCACGCTTCCCGTTCTCACGGCTATCGCTTCCATGAATAACGTTCCTGCCAAGAATATTGTAATCAGACCCCGAAAGTACCTTTTTTTCGCAACCAAATTGCATTACTTCATTAATATAGAGAAAACCTTAAATACAGAGATATACCAACCTTCCTGTATTCACTGCAAAATCGCCTCTTATCGTTCCCGGCTCGCTTTGCAGAGGATTCGTTGCCCCTATCAGCTTCCGAGCCGATGCCACGACTCCAACGCCCTCCCATGCCTTACATATCATCATAAACAATATCATCATCATCATCGTCGTCGTTATAATTCTTAATGCAGTACTTGAAATACACAGCAGTTTCGATTCGAATCATTAATCATACCATGCACACAACTGGGCCCGAAGTGATATACTCAATCAGAGTCGGAAAGAACGACTTGGACTTAAGATCTTTGTAATGCTCCTGAACCAAACATCTCAAAGATTATCATATGACATATATATATATATATATATATATATATATATATATATAATTCATTATAATCACCATAGACAAACCTCAGCCAACTCGGTGGGGCAATGGAAGAGCTTTAGTCCGATCAATTTAAAACCTTTCTTCTCAAATCTTGAAATAATCTCACCAACCTAAGGCAATTTCAGACCATGTAGTCAAAGTAGTAAGAACTTTTCATAGTCTTGAAAGATTTTCAAATACTAATTCATGGATAACAAATTGTCCATCCACTCCAATGCCTCTATTCGTAGCAAAAACTCAAACATTGAAAATCGAGAGGTTTTTTAGGTTTTAATGAAAGCTAACAACGCAGTGAATATTGAAAATTTGCTGACACACTCACAAATTACACAGACACACACTAAATTATATATGAACAGAGATATAATATACATACAAGGCCTCGTTGAACACCGTCTGGCTTCACCATTATATAACTCTCCTCAACTTCTTCCTGTAAAAATCAACAAAACAAACCAAACAACCGAAAAGACGAACTTTTTCAGTTTTATCGGCACAGAAAATCGTATTTCCAAAATTTCACTGAGAATCGAGACTACAGTAATTCAAATGAAAATTCTCAAGTAATCGAATATGAGAGAGAGAGAGAGACGAACCAAGGCAGCGACCAAGCGAGGAAGAAAGATGCGAGGACGTCTGAGATGAGAGCGCGAAGAGGCGTTGGAGAAAAGGCGAGCTTTGGAAGGAAATGCCGATAGGCTGCTAGGGCTGTGGCCATGGCGGGTGGTGCGCAGGATAGAGCAGGTTGGTGCGCACGATAAGTAAGTCGCGTTTGGCTGTGAATGTGATGAAGCGACGAACAGCATTTCTCCGCCAGATATCGCTAAGCTCTTTTCCATTTTATTTTTTCTCTTTTTTTTTTGTCCTTCTCTTTCTCTGCACTGTTTATTCTACTTCTATCTATTCAGTGGGAAACAGAGAAAAAAACAAATACGACATGTCACATATGTAATAACACCATTGAGAATTCCAATTTCCAACCACCAAAAGAAACTGAAATTCCATCTTCTTCTTTTTTTCTTTCTCGGTGAGGAAGTAATTTTGTCTTTTTCGAGGTTTTTCGTTTCTTGTATCTTGCCATTTTGTTTTTGGTAGTTGGAATTTGGAACGGTGTTAAATGTTAATACATGTTCGTTCCTTCTCATGGGTTTTTCGGTTGCTCTAGAGTAAAAAAAAACAAAACATGAAAATTGTTAATCGAACTAGAGGGCCGAACTTTTTTTAGACCACTCTTAGTTCTAACATATTTTTTTTCTAATCGAGTCAAATTTCTTAAGTGGTTACAAACGTTTCAATTGAAACCACAATTTAGACCACAAAAATGTTCAAGTTTATTCCTCGTTGTTGTATACAAGCTCTCTAACCCTCTCAGACTCTTTTGAGCCCTTAGTAATCTCTCGATGCCTGAATGTGTGACGACCGCCGCTTTGTTATTGACCATGATCTTTAGTCAATGGCATAGACTAGAAGTAACTATGGAGAGCTTAGGGCATGTTTGGTAAGCAACTCAAAAACTGTTTTTTAGTTTTTGAGTTGAAAAAATTGAAAACATGTTTGGTAAAGTGTTTTCGGAAAAAAATTTCAAAAATTTTTGAAGTTGTTTTGGAAAAAAGTAAAGAAAACAGAAAACAAATAAAATGTGTTTTTGAAAAAAAATTTCTTCTCTTCTCTCCTCTTTCTCCTCATCTTCTCTTTTCATTCTTTCAAAAACAAAAATGAAAACTATACCAAACACTTTTTTTCAGTTTTTTCACTTTCTCAAAAACAAAAATGAAAACTGTACCAAACAACTTTTTGAAAACAACTACAAAACAGTTTTTCAATACAATTACAAAAATTAGAAAACAGAAAACAAAAAACTTTTTGAGTTAACTACCAAACACAACTTATATCCTCTTTCGTTCTCATGTGATAAAATTGCATCAACATTGAGACTTTCATCTAGATTCATGGCGGTTACACAAAATGCACCAGATAGATTTTCAATCAAAGAAGAAGATTCTATATTTCTTCATCTCGACTTATCATAAGTTTTTGTTGTCAAACTGCATTTTCACTTCGTCCACGATCGTCCAAGTTTTGGATCACTTTGGGTCTATTTTGTACGATGTATCTAATTTATATTATATATCCCTGGTAACTCACTGTAATTTTACTTTTTGATAAAACTGATTTTAAATCCCAGCAGCCGACCCTTTATTTATAGATAAATATAGGTAACGAAAAAAAAAACTGTTACAAAAAAAAATATGAAGAACGTGTGTAAAGTTCATGAGAGAATAACGGGTCATTAAGGATTGACCAAGTAAAAACTGTAACTGACCATAACGTGGGGTTTTCTTTGGTTGATTAATTAAAAGGAAATCATGAAACAAGGGATGTATTCAACTGAATACTTTTTATTTAGATATTACAGTATATAATTTTTTTTTGGCAAAAATTAATTATGTTTGCACAGATGAAAACATTTCACTTAACTTGTAACACTAGATGGCTGGGATCGATGTTTCCCGTAGGGGAATCTTGGATAACAGACTTCTGAGCCAGCCTGCTTCTTCACTAGCGGTAGCTAGCCCTATCATCTCGGACTCTATCGTCGATTGGGCCAAAATAGTCTGCTTCTTAGACTTCCACGAAACGGCCCCACCGGCAATGCTAAAAATGTAACCACTAGTAGCCTTGGAGTCATCTGAAAGAGTGTTCCAATCAGCGTCGCTATATCCTTCAAGGACAGCGGGAAACCTTTGGTAATGTAATCATAGGTTTTGGGTGCGCTTTAAATATCGCATCACCCTCTCAATAGCATACCAATGCTCTAAACTAGGTCTGCCGGTAAACCTGCATAGTAATCCCACAACATAAGCTATATCGGGCCTAGTGCAATCGACAACATATCTAAGGCTGCCTATAATGCTCGCATACTCTGACTGTTTAACACCGTCACCGGTGTTCTTGAACAATTTGACACTAGGATCGTAGGGAGTACATTCCGGTTTGCAGTCAAAGTAATTGTATTTCTTCAAGATCTTTTCTACGTAATGAGATTGATCTAAAGAAAGTCCCTTTTCAAACCTAGTTATCTTGATACCAAAGATCACATCAGCTTCCCCTAGATCTTTCATGTCAAAGTTAGCACACAACATGCTCTTAACATTATTTATTAAATGAATGTTAGAGCCAAAGATCAACAGATCATCAACATACAAACAGACAACGGTACAAAGACCGTTTTCTGACTTATAGTAAATGCATTTGTCACTTTCATTAACTTTGAAACCACGAGACATGATTAAGTTATCAAACTTTTCATGCCATTGCTTAGGAGCTTGCTTTAAACCATAAAGAGACCGAGTTTTCAAACCTGGTTCTCATGACCATGAACTACGAAGCCTTCAGGTTGCTCCATGTAAATCTCTTCTTCAAGTTCACCGTTTAGGAAAGCTTTCTTCACATCCATCTGGTGTACAACAAGATCATGCAAAGCAACAAGAGAAAACAAGACTCTAATAGAGGTAATCCTAGATACTGGAGAAAAGGTGTAAAAGAAGTATACATTTTCTTTCTGCCTAAAACCCTTTGCTACTAGGCGAGCCTTATATTTATCTATGGTTCCATTAGGCTTCAACTTCTTCTTAAGGATCCATTTACACCCTATAGCCTTACAACCCGGAGGAAGATCTACCAAATGCCAAGTCCTATTAGATTCTAGGGAATCCATCTCATCATTTATCGCTTCTTTCCATAAGTTGGCATCTATTGAGGACAAGGCTTCCTTAAGACAACTAGGATCTTCTTCTACGTTGTAAGTTTGGAACTCTGAACCAAAATCCTTAGCGATACGATCTCTCTTGCTCTTCCTGGCTTCTAATTCTATGTCTCTAGTTGGTTCCTGAATACTCACTAGCGTTGAAGAACTAGAACTCGAGCCCCCACTAGTCTTGGATCTAAAGGGAAACTTATCTTCGAAGAAATCAGCATCGTTTGATTCAATAACTACTTGGTTTTTCAAATCATAGAACTTATAGGCTTTGTTATTTAAGGCATACCCAATGAAAACACATTCATAGGCTCTACTGGCTAGCTTCTTTCTTTTTGGATCTGGAATCCTAACATAAGCTAGACTACCTCAAGTCCTAAAATAAGACAAATTAGGTTTCTTACCCTTGAACAACTCGTACGGAGTAATGCTACTTTTTGACTTAGGGATTCTATTCAACACATAGCACACAGTCAACAAAATTTCACCCCACCAAAACGAAGCAGCACCAGAATTTAACAAAATAGCAACAATTAATTCAGAGAAAGTCCTATTTTTTCTTTCCGCTTTCCCATTCATCTCAGGAGAGTATGGTGCGGTTTTTTCGTGAATTATGCCATGTGATTTATAAAATTCTACAAAGAGATCAGTTGCATATTCGGTTCCTCTATCACTACGAAATCTTTTAATTTTCCTATTGAATTGATTCTCTATTTCCGTAACGAAAACATTAAACATATCAAGAGCATCACTTTTATTTTTCAGCAAGTACACATAGGTATAATCCGAACAATCATCAATAAAGGTGATAAAATATCGTTTTCCGTTTCTAGTCAAGATACCATCAAATTTGCATATGTCCGAATGAATTAAATCTAACCGTTCCGATTCTCTAGCTACAGATTTATGCGATTTTTTTGGTGATCTTTGCTTGACTACAAAATTCTCATTTTTTAAATCATTTTATGATACTTTCGGAATCATATCTAAGTTGCTTAGGTTGCTAATTATTGTTTTGTTTATGTGACAAAGCCTAGAGTGCCAAACATTAAAAGAACACAATGAGTAAACGGAAGAATTCACTTTATTCACTTCAACATTAAGCTTAAACATACCATCAGTTGCATAACCCTTTTCCCACAAATAAATTATTCTTAGTGATCGTGTAAAGATCTGCCCCTATAATCTGAGTAAACCCCGCCTTGTTGAGAAGATAACCCGAAACCAGATTCTTTCTCATCTCCGGAGTGTGCAGCACATCTTTGAGGACGACCATTTTCCGGAGGTAAAGTTCAGCTCGACCTCGCCGGTGGGTCCTCCAGCAGCGTCGGCTTCTCGGTGGTGGCAGCATGGGTGACTTTCTTGACCGTCAGGAAGAACAGCATCTTCTGACTCCAGCGTTTGAAGTGGGCTCCTTTGAAACGGAAGGGACGGTTCAGGTCACCAGCAGCGACTTCGGGAACAGCTGCCATGGCGATAACAGGGAAATCGTCTTAAAATTGTTGTCGTCGGAACTTCGTCGTCGCTGTGGAAAGTAAAACTTCGGTACCTGCAAAACAAAGATTAGCGGAAAAAATGCCTCGGCTGAGTCACGGACTAGGTCGCTCTCTTTAAGACGTTTCGCGGCTCTGCCTCTGTGCAGCAGTTCAAAAATGCTCCGTCGCCCCTAGGATAAAACAGCCCAGTAAACTCACTGTCTCGACCGAACCGTGCACTCGGTTACGATCAGAATCACTCAAAACCCTTCTCTGATATAGCTCGGTAACTCACAATAATTTTTTTTATAAAACGGATTCTAAATCCCAGCAGCCGACCCTTTATTTATAGATAAATATAGGTAACGGAAAAAAACTATTACGAAAAAAATATGAAGAACGTGTGTAACGTTCATGAGAGAATAACGGGTCATTAAGGACTGACCAAGTAAAAACTGTAATTGACCATAACGTGGGGTTTTCTTTGGTTGATTAATTAAAAGGAAACCATGAAACAAGGGATGTATTCAACTGAATACTTTTTTATTTAGATATTACAGTATATAATTTTTTTTGGCAAAAATTAATTATGTTTGCACAGATGAAAACATTTCACTTAACTTGTAACACTAGTTCCAACACATATATTTATAGAGAGACCAATACACTACAGGTCGTTTGCCATTTTTGCTCTTTCCATATATCTTGAGTTCATTTGATTGGAGGAAATTTATTATTCAATATAGTTTATGTTACTCACATAATTCGAACAGACCGATAAGGTTACTCGGAGTCCCGAAAACATAGATATTCATCATCGAATTCGAGTGAAATAGGTCCGAGAACTCCTAAAGGTTAATGAGCGACTCGTTCATAAGTCAAGAACGAACCCTATTAGGCAAACTTCGAAGAGAAGAGAAAATGGTAGGTCAAAGACTAGTCAAAGAAAAATAAACGTGTAAGATCAAAGCGAAACGCACACCTCGACGATTAAGGCCGACCATCCGAGGAATAACCGCCCACTACTAGAGTAGCGATAGCGGTTACCAAGAAATCGTCTTGATCGTGGGATTGATCACCCCAGGATCCGCGACACCATACTCACATACACGGCATGTTCGAGAACCCAAGACGCCTATAAATAAGAAGAGGAGCAGACAGATGGGGGCAAATTCGTACACACAAGCTCTAGCCATAATCTTCACCTATCGTTCAGCACCCTCATTTACTCTCTTTCTTCTATGAGATTAGTCTATAGTTAGAAAAAGTCTTGCCTAACACTTGGAATCCTCGGGGCTGCTGTACCTTGTGTCTTTCGTGAGATATTGTTATACTAATTTTTCAGGTCAATAGTTTGGCGCTAGAATGAGGGGTATAGCACTGAAATTCAATGGCAAGGTCATCAAACCCAACTGGCAATGTCACTGATCACGGTCAAGAGA
The DNA here is from genome assembly GCF_054948205.1 of Urtica dioica subsp. dioica. NCBI lineage: Eukaryota > Viridiplantae > Streptophyta > Magnoliopsida > Rosales > Urticaceae > Urtica > Urtica dioica. The sequence goes on along the minus strand of NC_142765.1, from coordinate 7,271,417 downwards.
TCGAGCATCACAACCACACCTTTCCGCTCACGGCTGAAGCGATCGCCGGGCTCCTCCCTCAACCTGGTTTGGCAGAACTGTTCAAGGAGATGCAAAAGCGCCTCCTAGTTCTAGAAGCCAGTAACAGGGAACTGAGGGGGAGACTCCAGGAAAAAAAGGTCACGCTGCGAAGCGCACTAGTGATTCCAGAGGAAGAACCCTCATACCGGTCTGGGAAAGAACCCATGGAGCAGGAACCACGGCTAAGAAGTCTCGATAGCATGCCAAGGAACGGTACGAGCGAGAAGAATATAGCAAGTACTCGAAATGGTACCAGGCTAGTCAGTAAAAGATTCCTGATCGGTACCAGCCCTTGACCAAGAAAGCCGTTTGCAAGCCGTGAAAGATCATGGAGAAGGCTTGGAGACTGGAGACAACTCGAGCACCAACGAGACCAACTTCAAAAGATTGGAGTCGAATTAAAGAAGTAGTTTTGGGTCAGAAGGAGCCGACCTTAAAGATAGGGGAGGCTGTGTCTCCATTCGCGACGCGAGTGTGAGAACACCCATTACCAGATTGCTTTAGGATGCCGAGCATCCTAGCGTACGATGGAAAGACCGATCTAGGGGATCACATTGATACCTTTTCATCATGGATGCTCTTAAAGGGAGCAGGTCATGTGGTGATGTGTCGAGCTTTCTCTATCACTCTGGCAGGCTCAGCCAAAAGGTGGTATCGAAAACTCAGGCCTAACTCAGTGGAATTCCGGAAGCATCTTGCACGAAAGTTCATGGAACGTCGACTCAAGCTCTTGAAAAACTCCCAAAGAAAGACTCCTAGTAGTCAGACAGGCCCACGGTGAAACACTGAAGAGCTACATCAACCGCTACTTAGAACAAGCGTTGCAAGTTGACGATCTCAACAAAGACTTCAAGCTCTTCGACATCACTTCAGGGATCCGAACAGAATCAGAATTCTGGTGGTCACTTCAGAAAACAATTCCCCGGGACTATAAAAATTTCTTAAAAGAGCTCAAAAGTACATCAACGCTGAGGAAGCAAGGCTGGCAGCAAGAAAAGTTTGTTGGAATAGATCTATGATTTAGGAAAAGATTATCGCTTCTAGCAAATTGGGGTAGTATAATTTTTTTTTTAAAAACTCGTAAAACAATTTTATTACCTAGACTAAGTGCATGAACGTATAATTTAAAATTTTAAAACTACTTTGAGTTTTCACTCGGTACCAACCTCGTTAGAAGCTTGAGCGTTGAGAAGCCTTTGGAAACGTTGAATCGCTCGTCTCCCCACTAAGCTTGTCTCCCTCGAGTCTTCTTGAACCTGTGAGTAACCACGAAGCTTGTCTCCCTCGAGTCTTCTTGAACCTGTGAGTAACCACGAACATTTCTACCACTAGAGTCTTTCGAGTATGGTTAGGATTTAGTGTGTGGGCACTTTTAAACACTATGACTCGAGAACTTGTCTTGGAGCCAAAGAGCTAAAACAAAACACTAGGTCTAATGAGGACCTAGGTGCCAAAACAAAAGAACAAGAAGAGAGAGAGAGAGAGAGAGAGAGAGAGAGAGAGAGAGAGAGAGAGAGAGAAAGGGCGGCAATGGTTAGAGAGAGAAGCTCTCAATCTCTAAAACTTGTGTTTTTCAATATTGTGAATGAGGTGGGGCATTTATAGAAGGAGGGATTGCCTTGAAGAGGTAGTTTCCTCTTTTCTATTGAATATCACATATTCATGAGCAAATCCCTTGTTTCCTCTTCTTCCTCTTGGACGTGCAACATGGTGCATCAAGCCCTTGGATTTGTTTCTTCATTTGTTTCCCTCCTTGCTTGCCGCCCACTTCATTGCTTCATGGAGCAAATTTGTTTCCTCTTTTTCTCTTGGAAAGTATCTTCATACATCAATGCACAAAATGATTTCCCTTTCTCTTCTATGATGGCCACAGTTTTGGAGCTTCTAGAACATGCGTCTAGATGTTTCTTTATTTGTTCATGACAATATAAGAAAAGCCCATGTAGAATTTTCTCATAAAATTCCATGAAATGAAATTCATCCTCAAGGCCCAATGTAATGATGTTGGGCATGTGACTAAAATTCATTGTCATCATATGACAATGTCAAAAAACTTATTTATTGACATTCATACCATCTTATGTCCTAATGGAACAAATTACCCTTTAGACGATTTTCGTAAAACTTATCTAGTTCAATATTTGAACTTGTTTCGACATAGCTTCTAGTTAATTAATCCTACTCTAATGACTTGTGGTAGTGACCTGGATCCAAATGAACAAAGCTTGAGCTAGCATACTCGGACTCAAAAGTTCACAAACCTTTTCCAAGTTCTAGCTTAATGTCAACTGACTCCACTAAAGAGTTGACACTGAAATCTCTCGGTTCAAATGAATATATTTTCTACTCAAGAATTCTTCTTAATTGTGATGGGGGCCGGCCCAAGGCCTCCTCCCACACTATAAATACACCCCCCCCACCCCCCCCCCCCCCCCCCTCCCCCCCTTGGGGAAGGAAAATTCATTCAAAAACCATCCAACATAAGTCTTCTCCTCTAGAGAACACTTCCCTTCTCTACATCACACTCTCTCACTCGAGAGCCATCTCCTCTCCCGCGCTCTTGTGACATTCCAAGAGCGCGCGCTCCTCCTCCCTCGGCTCAAAAATTCAAGGACCCCCCTCCACGAGAGGGAACGTGCTCCTCTTCTGCGACCCAAGTTTTTGCAGTGTACACACTGTTCTCCCGCTTCTTGGCCCTTGAGCTAGAACTCCGAGCTACGAGGCAAGCGACCCTTCTAAAGTCTTCACTAGAAGCTACGAGCCTGGTCCTACTCTAAAGCCTTGGATTCTCAAGCCTCCGAGCCCAAGATAGCCCCCAACATTCAAACTGAACTACGTTCTGACCTGATCCCGACTAAAGGGTACGTAGGCAGCCAACCTTTGGCACGGTCACACCCCCCAAAATACACCTAAGGGTCTGGAGGGTGCAGCTCGGTCCACGAGCTCCCATTTTTGGCCTGGGCGCGGTCACTTGGTCTGGCCTTGGATCGAACCGCCCGAGGTATTTAATCGTTGTTCATTTTCATGCGACAACATTTTGGCGCTAGAAGGAGGGGACTTCCCGACTTACACAGCCCGAAATCCTTTCTACAGCTCGACCCCTTTCTTCTCAACTTGAGAAAGACATGAGTGGTCAACCACCCGTTCGTTCTGAGGGCGTGAATAACCCCGAAAACGTAACTGGAGTGAAGAAATACTTCCTGCACTCCCGAGCGCAAGGCGACGAGGAGTCTCTCAACGACGAGAGCCACACTCCCTCGCCCCCTCCACCTCAGGACAGTCGGGATGACCGCATCCCTGAAATGGAGGAGAAAATCCGCCAACAAAAGATAGCCAATGCAAGGTACCACCGCCAACTGTCAAGCAAGGCGCCTGGGCAAGGCACTCCCCACAGGGAATCCGAGGACCTCATGGACGAGGGACATGACTATGACCCCGACTATGAAGGCTTGGAGATTTCAGCGGACATCGAGACTTCTCTCACCAAAGACGGGGAACTCCCTGTTGAGATCGAAGCCGGTCCGTCGAACCCACCACCTAAAACAAAGGCAATACCAATCTCCTCTCAAGAAGAGACCTCCCGACGTTCAGCCCATGACTTAGAGATCGGCTTACCGCCCAACGGAACGACCGTGGCGAGGACCTCCGAGAGAGGATAAGTGCTCGCAAGGGTCACAACCCTGCAGCCCCAATCAATGGGGACCCTCGCACGGCTCAAGGGTCGAATGAAAGGCGCCAGGTGACTCCTCCTGAACAAGGAGTGACCCCCAACACTGGCCTCGACGTCGTCACCATGATTCACAAACTTCGTAACGAAGTACGTGATCTACGTGAAGGCGGCTTGGTCGGTGATACATACGGGGTCGTAGAAGAACATTCCTCGCCCTTCACTACCCAAATCCTTGCTGAGGTGTGCACGGGAAACTTCAAATTCCCGAATCTCCCTCCCTACAATGGGAAAACTGATCCTACGTATCACATCCAACATTACGAAACTTGGATGACGATGCATGGCGTCTCACCTGGGGCTCTGTGCCAGGCTTTTAGTCTTACCCTCACCGGACCCGATTTTGAGTGGTTTTAGAATTTAAGACCAGGAAGCGTCCAATCGTTCAAAGACATGAAGGACATGTTCCTAGCATGATTTGCTACCTCGATGGTCCAAAAGAAGACCAAGATGTACTTATGGTAAATCAGGCAAGAGAATAACGAGTCCTTGAGACAGTATCTCACCCGATTCACCGCAAAATCAAACAAGGTTAACCGCTTTGACGACAGTGACGCAATTACAGCCATCATTGAGGGCTTGCGCACTGGGGACTTCTTAAAGTCCGTCATCGGCCGAGTCCCTTCTACGATGGCCGAGTTAATGAACCGAGCCAAGACCTTCATGGGGGTAGAAGATTACCTCGACGGCCGCAGGAGCAACAACCAAAGCTCCCACCATCGGGATGAGTCCGGCAACGAACTTGGCAACCCCCGCAAAAGAGTGAATAAGGGAGGTCAAGCTTCCGATAGCCGACCCCCTGTATCTCAAAAGCCACATCTTGCGAGCAATTTCAGAGACTACACGGTTGTCTTTTTGAGTTCGTGCCCTGGAGAAAGCGAACGTAGATTGCACCGTGTTAAGCCGGCGTCTTTTTGGGTTCGTGCCCTGGAGCAAGCAAACGCGGTTACGCCGGGTTAGGCCGGCGTCTTTTGGATTCGTGCCCTGGAGCAAGCGAACGCGGTTGCGCCGGGTTAGGCCGGCATCTTATGGGTTTGTGCCCTGGAGCAAGCGAACGCGGTTGCGTCGGGTTAGGCCGGCGTCTTTTGGGTTCGTGCCCTAGAGCAAGCGAACGCGGTTGCGCCGGGTTAGGCTGGCGTCTTTTACTCAAACCCTGTGTGTTGCGCCGGGTTAGGCCGGCGTCTTTGGTGTCCGTGCTCTGGAGTTAGCGAACATATGTATGGCTCAAATTTGGCCTTTTTAGGGTTTGAGGCAGCGTCTTTACGCATCTTACATACGTCCCGGGAGACGTCTTTTCACCTGCGCCTTTACGCGTCTTACGGCACGCCGGGAAGGCCGACGTTTTTACCTGAACCCGTATGCACGAAGGGCCGTTGGGGTCCGAGCTTA